>NW_027462510.1:0-52208 GCF_050947455.1 Rhinoderma darwinii
CTCGCTCTTGGCTGCATTCGTTTCAGCTCGTGGCAGCCAGTCTAAAAAACACTATCTTGGACTTCTCTGGATGTTTCCCAGGCGAGCTATTGGCAGCATGTTCAGAATCACTGTTTCTGAGGCTAATTCTTGAACCGTAAGTCATAGACGCTCGATCTTGGCGGCATTCGTCTCAGCGCCTGGAAATTAGTATAGAAGCACTGTTTCCCACTGTTTCTGAGGTTAATTCTTGAACCGTAAGTCATAGACGCTCGATCTTGGCGGCATTCGTCTCAGCGCCTGGCAATTAGTATAGAAGCACTGTCTTTGACTTCTCTGGATGTTTCGCAGGCGAGCTATTGACAAGTAAATCCTAGACGCTCGATCTTGGTTACTTTCGCTTTCGCGGCTGGCAGCAAAGTTCAGAACCATGTTTCTGTGAATAACTCTTGAACCGTAAGTCATAGACGCTCGATCTTGGCGGCATTCGTCTCAGCGCCTGGAAATTAGTATAGAAGCACTGTTTCCCACTGTTTCTGAGGTTAATTCTTGAACCGTAAGTCATAGACGCTCGATCTTGGCGGCATTCGTCTCAGCGCCTGGCAATTAGTATAGAAGCACTGTCTTTGACTTCACTGGATGTTTCCCAGGCGAGCTATTGACAAGTAAATCCTAGACGCTCGATCTTGGTTATTTTCGCTTTCGCGGCTGGCAGCAAAGTTCAGAACCATGTTTCTGTGAATAACTCTTGAACCGTAAGTAATAGACGCTCGCTCTTGGCTGCATTCGTTTCAGCTCGTGGCAGCCAGTCTAAAAAACACTATCTTGGACTTCTCTGGATGTTTCCCAGGTGAGCTATTGGCAGCATGTTCAGAACACTGTTTCTGAGGCTAATTCTTGAACCGTAAGTCATAGACGCTCGATCTTGGCGGCATTCGTCTCAGCGCCTGGCAATTAGTATAGAAACACTGTTTCCCACTGTTTCTGAGGCTAATTCTTGAACCGTAAGTCTTAGACGCTCGATCTTGGCGGCATTCGTCTCAGCGCCTGGCAATTAGTATAGAAGCACTGTCTTTGACTTCTCTGGATGTTTCGCAGGCGAGCTATTGACAAGTAAATCCTAGACGCTCGATCTTGGTTACTTTCGCTTTCGCGGCTGGCAGCAAAGTTCAGAACCATGTTTCTGTGAATAACTCTTGAACCGTAAGTCACAGACGCTCGCTCTTGGTTGCAATCGTTTCAGCTCGTGGCAGCCAGTCTAAAAAACACTATCTTGGACTTCTCTGGATGTTTCCCAGGTGAGCTATTGGCAGCATGTTTAGAACCACTGTTTCTGAGGCTAATTCTTGAACCGTAAGTCATAGACGCTCGATCTTGGCGGCATTCGTCTCAGCGCTTGGCAATTAGTATAAAAGCACTGTTTCCCACTGTTTCTGAGGCTAATTCTTGAACCGTAAGTCTTTGACGCTTGATCTTGACGGCATTCGTCTCAGCGCCTGGCAATTAGTATAGAAACTCTGTTTCCCACTGTTTCTGAGGCTAATTCTTGAACCGTAAGTCTTAGACGCTCGATCTTGGCGGCATTCGTCTCAGCGCCTGGCAATTAGTATAGAAGCACTGTCTTTGACTACTCTGGATGTTTCCCAGGCGAGCTATTGACAAGTAAATCCTAGACGCTCGATCTTGGTTACTTTCGCTTTCGCGGCTGGCAGCAAAGTTCAGAACCATGTTTCTGTGAATAAATCTTGAACCGTAAGTGACAGACGCTCGCTCTTGGCTGCATTCGTTTCAGCTCGTGGCAGCCAGTCTAAAAAACACTATCTTGGACTTCTCTGGATGTTTCCCAGGCGAGCTATTGGCAGCATGTTCAGAATCACTGTTTCTGAGGCTAATTCTTGAACCGTAAGTCATAGACGCTCGATCTTGGCGGCATTCGTCTCAGCGCCTGGAAATTAGTATAGAAGCACTGTTTCCCACTGTTTCTGAGGTTAATTCTTGAACCGTAAGTCATAGACGCTCGATCTTGGCGGCATTCGTCTCAGCGCCTGGCAATTAGTATAGAAGCACTGTCTTTGACTTCACTGGATGTTTCCCAGGCGAGCTATTGACAAGTAAATCCTAGACGCTCGATCTTGGTTATTTTCGCTTTCGCGGCTGGCAGCAAAGTTCAGAACCATGTTTCTGTGAATAACTCTTGAACCGTAAGTAATAGACGCTCGCTCTTGGCTGCATTCGTTTCAGCTCGTGGCAGCCAGTCTAAAAAACACTATCTTGGACTTCTCTGGATGTTTCCCAGGTGAGCTATTGGCAGCATGTTCAGAACCACTGTTTCTGAGGCTAATTCTTGAACCGTAAGTCATAGACGCTCGATCTTGGCGGCATTCGTCTCAGCGCCTGGAAATTAGTATAGAAGCACTGTTTCCACTGTTTCTGAGGTTAATTCTTGAACCGTAAGTCATAGACGCTCGATCTTGGCGGCATTCGTCTCAGCGCCTGGCAATTAGTATAGAAGCACTGTCTTTGACTTCACTGGATGTTTCCCAGGCGAGCTATTGACAAGTAAATCCTAGACGCTCGATCTTGGTTATTTTCGCTTTCGCGGCTGGCAGCAAAGTTCAGAACCATGTTTCTGTGAATAACTCTTGAACCGTAAGTCACAGACGCTCGCTCTTGGTTGCAATCGTTTCAGCTCGTGGCAGCCAGTCTAAAAAACACTATCTTGGACTTCTCTGGATGTTTCCCAGGCGAGCTATTGGCAGAATGTTCAAAACCACTGTTTCTGAGGCTAATTCTTGAACCGTAAGTCATAGACGCTCGATCTTGGCGGCATTCGTCTCAGCGCCTGGCAATTAGTATAGAAGCACTGTCTTTGACTTCACTGGATGTTTCCCAGGCGAGCTATTGACAAGTAAATCCTAGACGCTCGATCTTGGTTATTTTCGCTTTCGCGGCTGGCAGCAAAGTTCAGAACCATGTTTCTGTGAATAACTCTTGAACCGTAAGTAATAGACGCTCGCTCTTGGCTGCATTCGTTTCAGCTCGTGGCAGCCAGTCTAAAAAACACTATCTTGGACTTCTCTGGATGTTTCCCAGGTGAGCTATTGGCAGCATGTTCAGAACCACTGTTTCTGAGGCTAATTCTTGAACCGTAAGTCATAGACGCTCGATCTTGGCGGCATTCGTCTCAGCGCCTGGCAATTAGTATAGAAACACTGTTTCCCACTGTTTCTGAGGCTAATTCTTGAACCGTAAGTCTTAGACGCTCGATCTTGGCGGCATTCGTCTCAGCGCCTGGCAATTAGTATAGAAGCACTGTCTTTGACTTCTCTGGATGTTTCGCAGGCGAGCTATTGACAAGTAAATCCTAGACGCTCGATCTTGGTTACTTTCGCTTTCGCGGCTGGCAGCAAAGTTCAGAACCATGTTTCTGTGAATAACTCTTGAACCGTAAGTCACAGACGCTCGCTCTTGGTTGCATTCGTTTCAGCTCGTGACAGCCAGTCTAAAAAACACTATCTTGGACTTCTCTGGATGTTTCCCAGGCGAGCTATTGGCAGCATGTTTAGAACCACTGGTTTCTGAGGCTAATTCTTGAACCGTAAGTCATAGACGCTCGATCTTGGCGGCATTCGTCTCAGCGCTTGGCAATTAGTATAAAAGCACTGTTTCCCACTGTTTCTGAGGCTAATTCTTGAACCGTAAGTCTTTGACGCTTGATCTTGGCGGCATTCGTCTCAGCGCCTGGCAATTAGTATAGAAACTCTGTTTCCCACTGTTTCTGAGGCTAATTCTTGAACCGTAAGTCTTAGACGCTCGATCTTGGCGGCATTCGTCTCAGCGCCTGGCAATTAGTATAGAAGCACTGTCTTTGACTTCTCTGGATGTTTCCCAGGCGAGCTATTGACAAGTAAATCCTAGACGCTCGATCTTGGTTACTTTCGCTTTCGCGGCTGGCAGCAAAGTTCAGAACCATGTTTCTGTGAATAACTCTTGAACCGTAAGTCACAGACGCTCGCTCTTGGTTGCATTCGTTTCAGCTCGTGGCAGCCAGTCTAAAAAACACTATCTTGGACTTCTCTGGATGTTTCCCAGGCGAGCTATTGGCAGAATGTTCAAAACCACTGTTTCTGAGGCTAATTCTTGAACCGTAAGTCATAGACGCTCGATCTTGGCGGCATTCGTCTCAGCGCCTGGCAATTAGTATAGAAGCACTGTTTCCCACTGTTTCTGAGGCTAATTCTTGAACCGTAAGTCTTAGACGCTTGATCTTGGCGGCATTCGTCTCAGCGCCTGGCAATTAGTATAGAAGCACTGTCTTTGACTTCTCTGGATGTTTCCCAGGCGAGCTATTCACAAGTAAATCCTAGACGCTCGATCTTGGTTACTTTCGCTTTCGCGGCTGGCAGCAAAGTTCAGAACCATGTTTCTGTGAATAAATCTTGAACCGTAAGTGACAGACGCTCGCTCTTGGCTGCATTCGTTTCAGCTCGTGGCAGCCAGTCTAAAAAACACTATCTTGGACTTCTCTGGATGTTTCCCAGGCGAGCTATTGGCAGCATGTTCAGAATCACTGTTTCTGAGGCTAATTCTTGAACCGTAAGTCATAGACGCTCGATCTTGGTGCATTCGTCTCAGCGCCTGGAAATTAGTATAGAAGCACTGTTTCCCACTGTTTCTGAGGTTAATTCTTGAACCGTAAGTCATAGACGCTCGATCTTGGCGGCATTCGTCTCAGCGCCTGGCAATTAGTATAGAAGCACTGTCTTTGACTTCACTGGATGTTCCCAGGCGAGCTATTGACAAGTAAATCCTAGACGCTCGATCTTGGTTATTTTCGCTTTCGCGGCTGGCAGCAAAGTTCAGAACCATGTTTCTGTGAATAACTCTTGAACCGTAAGTAATAGACGCTCGCTCTTGGCTGCATTCGTTTCAGCTCGTGGCAGCCAGTCTAAAAAACACTATCTTGGACTTCTCTGGATGTTTCCCAGGTGAGCTATTGGCAGCATGTTCAGAACCACTGTTTCTGAGGCTAATTCTTGAACCGTAAGTCATAGATGCTCGATCTTGGCGCATTCGTCTCAGCGCCTGGCAATTAGTATAGAAACCACTGTTTCCCACTGTTTCTGAGGCTAATTCTTGAACCGTAAGTCTTAGACGCTCGATCTTGGCGGCATTCGTCTCAGCGCCTGGCAATTAGTATAGAAGCACTGTCTTTGACTTCTCTGGATGTTTCCCAGGCGAGCTATTCACAAGTAAATCCTAGACGCTCGATCTTGGTTACTTTCGCTTTCGCGGCTGGCAGCAAAGTTCAGAACCATGTTTCTGTGAATAACTCTTGAACCGTAAGTCACAGACGCTCGCTCTTGGCTGCATTCGTTTCAGCTCGTGGCAGCCAGTCTAAAAAACACTATCTTGGACTTCTCTGGATGTTTCCCAGGTGAGCTATTGGCAGCATGTTCAGAACCACTGTTTCTGAGGCTAATTCTTGAACCGTAAGTCATAGATGCTCGATCTTGGCGGCATTCGTCTCAGCGCCTGGCAATTAGTATAGAAACACTGTTTCCCACTGTTTCTGAGGCTAATTCTTGAACCGTAAGTCTTAGACGCTCGATCTTGGCGGCATTCGTCTCAGCGCCTGGCAATTAGTATAGAAGCACTGTCTTTGACTTCTCTGGATGTTTCCCAGGCGAGCTATTCACAAGTAAATCCTAGACGCTCGATCTTGGTTACTTTCGCTTTCGCGGCTGGCAGCAAAGTTCAGAACCATGTTTCTGTGAATAAATCTTGAACCGTAAGTGACAGACGCTCGCTCTTGGCTGCATTCGTTTCAGCTCGTGGCAGCCAGTCTAAAAAACACTATCTTGGACTTCTCTGGATGTTTCCCAGGCGAGCTATTGGCAGCATGTTCAGAATCCACTGTTTCTGAGGCTAATTCTTGAACCGTAAGTCATAGACGCTCGATCTTGGCGGCATTCGTCTCAGCGCCTGGAAATTAGTATAGAAGCACTGTTTCCCACTGTTTCTGAGGTTAATTCTTGAACCGTAAGTCATAGACGCTCGATCTTGGCGGCATTCGTCTCAGCGCCTGGCAATTAGTATAGAAGCACTGTTTCCCACTGTTTCTGAGGCTAATTCTTGAACCGTAAGTCTTAGACGCTTGATCTTGGCGGCATTCGTCTCAGCGCCTGGCAATTAGTATAGAAGCACTGTCTTTGACTTCTCTGGATGTTTCCCAGGCGAGCTATTGACAAGTAAATCCTAGACGCTCGATCTTGGTTACTTTCGCTTTCGCGGCTGGCAGTAAAGTTCAGAACCATGTTTCTGTGAATAACTCTTGAACCGTAAGTCACAGACGCTCGCTCTTGGTTGCATTCGTTTCAGCTCGTGGCAGCCAGTCTAAAAAACACTATCTTGGACTTCTCTGGATGTTTCCCAGGCGAGCTATTGGCAGCATGTTCAAAACCACTGTTTCTGAGGCTAATTCTTGAACAGTAAGTCTTAGACGCTCGATCTTGGCGGCATTCGTCTCAGCGCCTGGCAATTAGTATAGAAGCACTGTTTCCACTGTTTCTGAGGCTAATTCTTGAACCGTAAGTCTTAGACGCCTGATCTTGGCGGCATTCGTCTCAGCGCCTGGCAATTAGTATAGAAGCACTGTCTTTGACTTCTCTGGATGTTTCCCAGGCGAGCTATTGACAAGTAAATCCTAGACGCTCGATCTTGGTTACTTTCGCTTTCGCGGCTGGCAGCAAAGTTCAGAACCATGTTTCTGTGAATAACTCTTGAACCGTAAGTCACAGACGCTCGCTCTTGGTTGCATTCGTTTCAGCTCGTGGCAGCCAGTCTAAAAAACACTATCTTGGACTTCTCTGGATGTTTCCCAGGCGAGCTATTGGCAGCATGTTCAAAACCACTGTTTCTGAGGCTAATTCTTAAACCGTAAGTCATAGACGCTCGATCTTGGCGGCATTCGTCTCAGCGCCTGGCAATTAGTATAGAAGCACTGTTTCCCACTGTTTCTGAGGCTAATTCTTGAACCATAAGTCTTAGACGCTTGATCTTGGCGGCATTCGTCTCAGCGCCTGGCAATTAGTATAGAAGCACTGTCTTTGACTTATCTGGATGTTTCCCAGGCGAGCTATTGACAAGTAAATCCTAGACGCTCGATCTTGGTTACTTTCGCTTTCGCGGCTGGCAGCAAAGTTCAGAACCATGTTTCTGTGAATAAATCTTGAACCGGTAAGTGACAGACGCTCGCTCTTGGCTGCCATCGTTTCAGCTCGTGGCAGCCAGTCTAAAAACACTATCTTGGACTTCTCTGGATGTTTCCCAGGCGAGCTATTGGCAGCATGTCAGAATCACTGTTTCTGAGGCTAATTCTTGAACCGTAAGTCATAGACGCTCGATGTTGGCGGCATTCGTCTCAGCGCCTGGAAATTAGTATAGAAGCACTGTTTCCCACTGTTTCTGAGGTTAATTCTTGAACCGTAAGTCATAGACGCTCGATCTTGGCGGGCATTCGTCTCAGCGCCTGGCAATTAGTATAGAAGCACTGTCTTTGACTTCACTGGATGTTTCCCAGGCGAGCTATTGACAAGTAAATCCTAGACGCTCGATCTTGGTTATTTTCGCTTTCGCGGCTGGCAGCAAAGTTCAGAACCATGTTTCTGTGAATAACTCTTGAACCGTAAGTAATAGACGCTCGCTCTTGGCTGCATTCGTTTCAGCTCGTGGCAGCCAGTCTAAAAAACACTATCTTGGACTTCTCTGGATGTTTCCCAGGTGAGCTATTGGCAGCATGTTCAGAACCACTGTTTCTGAGGCTAATTCTTGAACCGTAAGTCATAGACGCTCGATCTTGGCGGCATTCGTCTCAGCGCCTGGCAATTAGTATAGAAACACTGTTTCCCACTGTTTCTGAGGCTAATTCTTGAACCGTAAGTCTTAGACGCTCGATCTTGGCGGCATTCGTCTTAGCGCCTGGCAATTAGTATAGAAGCACTGTCTTTGACTTCTCTGGATGTTTCGCAGGCGAGCTATTGACAAGTAAATCCTAGACGCTCGATCTTGGTTACTTTCGCTTTCGCGGCTGGCAGCAAAGTTCAGAACCATGTTTCTGTGAATAACTCTTGAACCGTAAGTCACAGACGCTCGCTCTTGGTTGCATTCGTTTCAGCTCGTGGCAGCCAGTCTAAAAAACACTATCTTGGACTTCTCTGGATGTTTCCCAGGCGAGCTATTGGCAGCATGTTTAGAACCACTGTTTCTGAGGCTAATTCTTGAACCGTAAGTCATAGACGCTCGATCTTGGCGGCATTCGTCTCAGCGCTTGGCAATTAGTATAAAATCACTGTTTCCCACTGTTTCTGAGGCTAATTCTTGAACCGTAAGTCTTTGACGCTTGATCTTGGCGGCATTCGTCTCAGCGCCTGGCAATTAGTATAGAAACTCTGTTTCCCACTGTTCTGAGGCTAATTCTTGAACCGTAAGTCTTAGACGCTCGATCTTGGCGGCATTCGTCTCAGCGCCTGGCAATTAGTATAGAAGCACTGTCTTTGACTTCTCTGGATGTTTCCCAGGCGAGCTATTGACAAGTAAATCCTAGACGCTCGATCTTGGTTACTTTCGCTTTCGCGGCTGGCAGCAAAGTTCAGAACCATGTTTCTGTGAATAACTCTTGAACCGTAAGTCACAGACGCTCGCTCTTGGTTGCATTCGTTTCAGCTCGTGGCAGCCAGTCTAAAAAACACTATCTTGGACTTCTCTGGATGTTTCCCAGGTGAGCTATTGGCAGCATGTTCAGAACCACTGTTTCTGAGGCTAATTCTTGAACCGTAAGTCATAGACGCTCGATCTTGGCGGCATTCGTCTCAGCGCCTGGCAATTAGTATAGAAACACTGTTTCCCACTGTTTCTGAGGCTAATTCTTGAACCGTAAGTCTTAGACGCTCGATCTTGGCGGCATTCGTCTTAGCGCCTGGCAATTAGTATAGAAGCACTGTCTTTGACTTCTCTGGATGTTTCGCAGGCGAGCTATTGACAAGTAAATCCTAGACGCTCGATCTTGGTTACTTTCGCTTTCGCGGCTGGCAGCAAAGTTCAGAACCATGTTTCTGTGAATAACTCTTGAACCGTAAGTCACAGACGCTCGCTCTTGGTTGCATTCGTTTCAGCTCGTGGCAGCCAGTCTAAAAAACACTATCTTGGACTTCTCTGGATGTTTCCCAGGCGAGCTATTGGCAGCATGTTTAGAACCACTGTTTCTGAGGCTAATTCTTGAACCGTAAGTCATAGACGCTCGATCTTGGCGGCATTCGTCTCAGCGCTTGGCAATTAGTATAAAATCACTGTTTCCCACTGTTTCTGAGGCTAATTCTTGAACCGTAAGTCTTTGACGCTTGATCTTGGCGGCATTCGTCTCAGCGCCTGGCAATTAGTATAGAAACTCTGTTTCCCACTGTTTCTGAGGCTAATTCTTGAACCGTAAGTCTTAGACGCTCGATCTTGGCGGCATTCGTCTCAGCGCCTGGCAATTAGTATAGAAGCACTGTCTTTGACTTCTCTGGATGTTTCCCAGGCGAGCTATTGACAAGTAAATCCTAGACGCTCGATCTTGGTTACTTTCGCTTTCGCGGCTGGCAGCAAAGTTCAGAACCATGTTTCTGTGAATAACTCTTGAACCGTAAGTCACAGACGCTCGCTCTTGGTTGCATTCGTTTCAGCTCGTGGCAGCCAGTCTAAAAAACACTATCTTGGACTTCTCTGGATGTTTCCCAGGCGAGCTATTGGCAGAATGTTCAAAACCACTGTTTCTGAGGCTAATTCTTGAACCGTAAGTCATAGACGCTCGATCTTGGCGGCATTCGTCTCAGCGCCTGGCAATTAGTATAGAAGCACTGTTTCCCACTGTTTCTGAGGCTAATTCTTGAACCGTAAGTCTTAGACGCTTGATCTTGGCGGCATTCGTCTCAGCGCCTGGCAATTAGTATAGAAGCACTGTCTTTGACTTCTCTGGATGTTTCCCAGGCGAGCTATTCACAAGTAAATCCTAGACGCTCGATCTTGGTTACTTTCGCTTTTGCGGCTGGCAGCAAAGTTCAGAACTATGTTTCTGTGAATAACTCTTGAACCGTAAGTCACAGACGCTCGCTCTTGGCTGCATTCGTTTCAGCTCGTGGCAGCCAGTCTAAAAAAACACTATCTTGGACTTCTCTAGATGTTTCCCAGGCGAGCTATTGGCAGGATGTTCAGAACCACTGTTTCTGAGGCTAATTCTTGAACCGTAAGTCATAGACGCTCGATCTTGGCGGCATTCGTCTCAGCGCCTGGCAATTAGTATAGAAGCACTGTTTCCCACTGTTTCTGAGGCTAATTCTTGGACCGTAAGTCATAGACGCTCGATCTTGGCGGCATTCGTCTCAGCGCCTGGCAATTAGTATAGAAGCACTGTCTTTGACTTCTCTGGATGTTTCCCAGGCGAGCTATTGACAAGTAAATCCTAGACGCTCGATCTATGTTATTTTCGCTTTCGCGGCTGGCAGCAAAGTTCAGAACCATGTTTCTGTGAATAACTCTTGAACCGTAAGTCACAGACGCTCGCTCTTGGCTGCATTCGTTTCAGCTCGTGGCAGCCAGTCTAAAAAACACTATCTTGGACTTCTCTGGATGTTTCCCAGGCGAGCTATTGGCAGCATGTTCAAAACCACTGTTTCTGAGGCTAATTCTTGAACCGTAAGTCATAGACGCTCGATCTCGGCGGCATTCGTCTCAGCGCCCGGCAATTAGTATAGAGGCACTGTTTCCCACTGTTTCTGAGGCTAATTCTTGAACCGTAAGTCTTAGACGCTTGATCTTGGCGGCATTCGTCTCAGCGCCTGGCAATTAGTATAGAAGCACTGTCTTTGACTTCTCTGGATGTTTCCCAGGCGAGCTATTGACAAGTAAATCCTAGACGCTCGATCTTGGTTACTTTCGCTTTCGCGGCTGGCAGCAAAGTTCAGAACCATGTTTCTGTGAATAACTCTTGAACCGTAAGTAATAGACGCTCGCTCTTGGCTGCATTCGTTTCAGCTCGTGGCAGCCAGTCTAAAAAACACTATCTTGGACTTCTCTGGATGTTTCCCAGGCGAGCTATTGGCAGCATGTTCAGAATCACTGTTTCTGAGGCTAATTCTTGAACCGTAAGTCATAGACGCTCGATCTTGACGGCATTCGTCTCAGCGCCTGGCAATTAGTATAGAAGCACTGTTTCCCACTGTTTCTGAGGCTAATTCTTGAACCGTAAGTCTTAGACGCTTGATCTTGGCGGCATTCGTCTCAGCGCCTGGCAATTAGTATAGAAGCACTGTCTTTGACTTATCTGGATGTTTCCCAGGCGAGCTATTCACAAGTAAATCCTAGACGCTCGATCTTGGTTACTTTCGCTTTCGCGGCTGGCAGCAAAGTTCAGAACCATGTTTCTGTGAATAACTCTTGAACCGTAAGTGACAGGCGCTCGCTCTTGGCTGCATTCGTTTCAGCTCGTGGCAGCCAGTCTAAAAAACACTATCTTGGACTTCTCTGGATGTTTCCCAGGCGAGCTATTGGCAGCATGTTCAGAATCACTGTTTCTGAGGCTAATTCTTGAACCGTAAGTCATAGACGCTCGATCTTGGCGGCATTCGTCTCAGCGCCTGGAAATTAGTATAGAAGCACTGTTTCCCACTGTTTCTGAGGCTAATTCTTGAACCGTAAGTCATAGACGCTCGATCTTGGCGGCATTCGTCTCAGCGCCTGTCAATTAGTATAGAAGCACTGTCTTTGACTTCACTGGATGTTTCCCAGGCGAGCTATTGACAAGTAAATCCTAGACGCTCGATCTTGGTTACTTTCGCTTTCGCGGCTGGCAGCAAAGTTCAGAACCATGTTTCTGTGAATAACTCTTGAACCGTAAGTCACAGACGCTCGCTCTTGGTTGCATTCGTTTCAGCTCGTGGCAGCCAGTCTAAAAAACATTATCTTGGACTTCTCTGGATGTTTCCCAGGCGAGCTATTGGCAGCATGTTCAAAACCACTGTTTCTGAGGCTAATTCTTGAACCGTAAGTCATAGACGCTCGATCTTGGCGGCATTCGTCTCAGCGCCTGGCAATTAGTATAGAAGCACTGTTTCCCACTGTTTCTGAGGCTAATTCTTGAACCGTAAGTCTTAGACGCTTGATCTTGGCGGCATTCGTCTCAGCGCCTGGCAATTAGTATAGAAGCACTGTCTTTGACTTCTCTGGCTGTTTCCCAGGCGAGCTATTGACAAGTAAATCCTAGACGCTCGATCTTGGTTACTTTCGCTTTCGCGGCTGGCAGCAAAGTTCAGAACCATGTTTCTGTGAATAACTCTTGAACCGTAAGTCACAGACGCTCGCTCTTGGTTGCATTCGTTTCAGCTCGTGGCAGCCAGTCTAAAAAACACTATCTTGGACTTCTCTGGATGTTTCCCAGGCGAGCTATTGGCAGCATGTTCAAAACCACTGTTTCTGAGGCTAATTCTTGAACAGTAAGTCATAGACGCTCGATCTTGGCGGCATTCGTCTCAGCGCCTGGCAATTAGTATAGAAGCACTGTTTCCCACTGTTTCTGAGGCTAATTCTTGAACCGTAAGTCTTAGACGCTTGATCTTGGCGGCATTCGTCTCAGCGCCTGGCAATTAGTATAGAAGCACTGTCTTTGACTTCTCTGGATGTTTCCCAGGCGAGCTATTGACAAGTAAATCCTAGACGCTCGATCTTGGTTACTTTCGCTTTCGCGGCTGGCAGCAAAGTTCAGAACCATGTTTCTGTGAATAACTCTTGAACCGTAAGTAATAGACGCTCGCTCTTGGCTGCATTCGTTTCAGCTCGTGGCAGCCAGTCTAAAAAACACTATCTTGGACTTCTCTGGATGTTTCCCAGGCGAGCTATTGGCAGCATGTTCAGAATCACTGTTTCTGAGGCTAATTCTTGAACCGTAAGTCATAGACGCTCGATCTTGACGGCATTCGTCTCAGCGCCTGGCAATTAGTATAGAAGCACTGTTTCCCACTGTTTCTGAGGCTAATTCTTGAACCGTAAGTCTTAGACGCTTGATCTTGGCGGCATTCGTCTCAGCGCCTGGCAATTAGTATAGAAGCACTGTCTTTGACTTATCTGGATGTTTCCCAGGCGAGCTATTCACAAGTAAATCCTAGACGCTCGATCTTGGTTACTTTCGCTTTCGCGGCTGGCAGCAAAGTTCAGAACCATGTTTCTGTGAATAACTCTTGAACCGTAAGTGACAGACGCTCGCTCTTGGCTGCATTCGTTTCAGCTCGTGGCAGCCAGTCTAAAAAACACTATCTTGGACTTCTCTGGATGTTTCCCAGGCGAGCTATTGGCAGCATGTTCAGAATCACTGTTTCTGAGGCTAATTCTTGAACCGTAAGTCATAGACGCTCGATCTTGGCGGCATTCGTCTCAGCGCCCGGAAATTAGTATAGAAGCACTGTTTCCCACTGTTTCTGAGGCTAATTCTTGAACCGTAAGTCATAGACGCTCGATCTTGGCGGCATTCGTCTCAGCGCCTGTCAATTAGTATAGAAGCACTGTCTTTGACTTCACTGGATGTTTCCCAGGCGAGCTATTGACAAGTAAATCCTAGACGCTCGATCTTGGTTACTTTCGCTTTCGCGGCTGGCAGCAAAGTTCAGAACCATGTTTCTGTGAATAACTCTTGAACCGTAAGTCACAGACGCTCGCTCTTGGTTGCATTCGTTTCAGCTCGTGGCAGCCAGTCTAAAAAACATTATCTTGGACTTCTCTGGATGTTTCCCAGGCGAGCTATTGGCAGCATGTTCAAAACCACTGTTTCTGAGGCTAATTCTTGAACCGTAAGTCATAGACGCTCGATCTTGGCGGCATTCGTCTCAGCGCCTGGCAATTAGTATAGAAGCACTGTTTCCCACTGTTTCTGAGGCTAATTCTTGAACCGTAAGTCTTAGACGCTTGATCTTGGCGGCATTCGTCTCAGCGCCTGGCAATTAGTATAGAAGCACTGTCTTTGACTTCTCTGGCTGTTTCCCAGGCGAGCTATTGACAAGTAAATCCTAGACGCTCGATCTTGGTTACTTTCGCTTTCGCGGCTGGCAGCAAAGTTCAGAACCATGTTTCTGTGAATAACTCTTGAACCGTAAGTCACAGACGCTCGCTCTTGGTTGCATTCGTTTCAGCTCGTGGCAGTCAGTCTAAAAAACACTATCTTGGACTTCTCTGGATGTTTCCCAGGCGAGCTATTGGCAGCATGTTCAAAACCACTGTTTCTGAGGCTAATTCTTGAACAGTAAGTCATAGACGCTCGATCTTGGCGGCATTCGTCTCAGCGCCTGGCAATTAGTATAGAAGCACTGTTTCCCACTGTTTCTGAGGCTAATTCTTGAACCGTAAGTCTTAGACGCTTGATCTTGGCGGCATTCGTCTCAGCGCCTGGCAATTAGTATAGAAGCACTGTCTTTGACTTCTCTGGATGTTTCCCAGGCGAGCTATTGACAAGTAAATCCTAGACGCTCGATCTTGGTTACTTTCGCTTTCGCGGCTGGCAGCAAAGTTCAGAACCATGTTTCTGTGAATAACTCTTGAACCGTAAGTCACAGACGCTCGCTCTTGGTTGCATTCGTTTCAGCTCGTGGCAGCCAGTCTAAAAAACACTATCTTGGACTTCTCTGGATGTTTCCCAGGCGAGCTATTGGCAGCATGTTCAAAACCACTGTTTCTGAGGCTAATTCTTGAACCGTAAGTCATAGACGCTCGATCTTGGCGGCATTCGTCTCAGCGCCTGGCAATTAGTATAGAAGCACTGTTTCCCACTGTTTCTGAGGCTAATTCTTGAACCGTAAGTCTTAGACGCTTGATCTTGGCGGCATTCGTCTCAGCGCCTGGCAATTAGTATAGAAGCACTGTCTTTAACTTATCTGGATGTTTCCCAGGCGAGCTATTCACAAGTAAATCCTAGACGCTCGATCTTGGTTACTTTCGCTTTCGCGGCTGGCAGCAAAGTTCAGAACCATGTTTCTGTGAATAAATCTTGAACCGTAAGTGACAGACGCTCGCTCTTGGCTGCATTCGTTTCAGCTCGTGGCAGCCAGTCTAAAAAACACTATCTTGGACTTCTCTGGATGTTTCCCAGGCGAGCTATTGGCAGCATGTTCAGAATCACTGTTTCTGAGGCTAATTCTTGAACCGTAAGTCATAGACGCTCGGTCTTGGCGGCATTCGTCTCAGCGCCTGGAAATTAGTATAGAAGCACTGTTTCCCACTGTTTCTGAGGTTAATTCTTGAACCGTAAGTCATAGACGCTCGATCTTGGCGGCATTCGTCTCAGCGCCTGGCAATTAGTATAGAAGCACTGTCTTTGACTTCTCTGGATGTTTCGCAGGCGAGCTATTGACAAGTAAATCCTAGACGCTCGATCTTGGTTACTTTCGCTTTCGCGGCTGGCAGCAAAGTTCAGAACCATGTTTCTGTGAATAAATCTTGAACCGTAAGTGACAGACGCTCGCTCTTGGCTGCATTCGTTTCAGCTCGTGGCAGCCAGTCTAAAAAACACTATCTTGGACTTCTCTGGATGTTTCCCAGGCGAGCTATTGGCAGCATGTTCAGAATCACTGTTTCTGAGGCTAATTCTTGAACCGTAAGTCATAGACGCTCGATCTTGGCGGCATTCGTCTCAGCGCCTGGAAATTAGTATAGAAGCACTGTTTCCCACTGTTTCTGAGGTTAATTCTTGAACCGTAAGTCATAGACGCTCGATCTTGGCGGCATTCGTCTCAGCGCCTGGCAATTAGTATAGAAGCACTGTCTTTGACTTCACTGGATGTTTCCCAGGCGAGCTATTGACAAGTAAATCCTAGACGCTCGATCTTGGTTATTTTCGCTTTCGCGGCTGGCAGCAAAGTTCAGAACCATGTTTCTGTGAATAACTCTTGAACCGTAAGTAATAGACGCTCGCTCTTGGCTGCATTCGTTTCAGCTCGTGGCAGCCAGTCTAAAAAACACTATCTTGGACTTCTCTGGATGTTTCCCAGGTGAGCTATTGGCAGCATGTTCAGAACCACTGTTTCTGAGGCTAATTCTTGAACCGTAAGTCATAGACGCTCGATCTTGGCGGCATTCGTCTCAGCGCCTGGCAATTAGTATAGAAACACTGTTTCCCACTGTTTCTGAGGCTAATTCTTGAACCGTAAGTCTTAGACGCTCGATCTTGGCGGCATTCGTCTCAGCGCCTGGCAATTAGTATAGAAGCACTGTCTTTGACTTCTCTGGATGTTTCCCAGGCGAGCTATTGACAAGTAAATCCTAGACGCTCGATCTTGGTTACTTTTGCTTTCGCGGCTGGCAGTAAAGTTCAGAACCATGTTTCTGTGAATAACTCTTGAACCGTAAGTCACTGACGCTCGCACTTGGCTGCATTCGTTTCAGCTCGTGGCAGCCAGTCTAAAAAAACACTATCTTGGACTTCTCTGGATGTTTCCCAGGCGAGCTATTGGCAGCATGTTCAGAACCACTGTTTCTGAGGCTAATTCTTGAACCGTAAGTCATAGACGCTCGATCTTGGCGGCATTCGTCTCAGCGCCTGGCAATTAGTATAAAAGCACTGTTTCCCACTGTTTCTGAGGCTAATTCTTGAACCGTAAGTCTTTGACGCTTGATCTTGGCGGCATTCGTCTCAGCGCCTGGCAATTAGTATAGAAACACTGTTTCCCACTGTTTCTGAGGCTAATTCTTGAACCGTAAGTCTTAGACGCTCGATCTTGGCGGCATTCGTCTCAGCGCCTGGCAATTAGTATAGAAGCACTGTCTTTGACTTCTCTGGCTGTTTCCCAGGCGAGCTATTGACAAGTAAATCCTAGACGCTCGATCTTGGTTACTTTCGCTTTCGCGGCTGGCAGCAAAGTTCAGAACCATGTTTCTGTGAATAACTCTTGAACCGTAAGTCACAGACGCTCGCTCTTGGCTGCATTCGTTTCAGCTCGTGGCAGCCAGTCTAAAAAACACTATCTTGGACTTCTCTGGATGTTTCCCAGGCGAGCTATTGGCAGCATGTTCAGAACCACTGTTTCTGAGGCTAATTCTTGAACCGTAAGTCATAGACGCTCGATCTTGGCCGCATTCGTCTCAGCGCCTGGCAATTAGTATAGAAACACTGTTTCCCACTGTTTCTGAGGCTAATTCTTGAACCGTAAGTCTTAGACACTCGATCTTGGCGGCATTCGTCTCAGCGCCTGGCAATTAGTATAGAAGCACTGTCTTTGAATTCTCTGGATGTTTCGCAGGCGAGCTATTGACAAGTAAATCCTAGACGCTCGATCTTGGTTACTTTCGCTTTCGCGGCTGGCAGCAAAGTTCAGAACCATGTTTCTGTGAATAACTCTTGAACCGTAAGTAATAGACGCTCGCTCTTGGCTGCATTCGTTTCAGCTCGTGGCAGCCAGTCTAAAAAACACTATCTTGGACTTCTCTGGATGTTTCCCAGGTGAGCTATTGGCAGCATGTTCAGAACCACTGTTTCTGAGGCTAATTCTTGAACCGTAAGTCATAGACGCTCGATCTTGGCGGCATTCGTCTCAGCGCCTGGCAATTAGTATAGAAGCACTGTCTTTGACTTCTCTGGATGTTTCGCAGGCGAGCTATTGACAAGTAAATCCTAGACGCTCGATCTTGGTTACTTTCGCTTTCGCGGCTGGCAGCAAAGTTCAGAACCATGTTTCTGTGAATAACTCTTGAACCGTAAGTCACAGACGCTCGCTCTTGGTTGCATTCGTTTCAGCTCGTGGCAGCCAGTCTAAAAAACACTATCTTGGACTTCTCTGGATGTTTCCCAGGCGAGCTATTGGCAGCATGTTTAGAACCACTGTTTCTGAGGCTAATTCTTGAACCGTAAGTCATAGACGCTCGATCTTGGCGGCATTCGTCTCAGCGCTTGGCAATTAGTATAAAAGCACTGTTTCCCACTGTTTCTGAGGCTAATTCTTGAACCGTAAGTCTTTGACGCTTGATCTTGGCGGCATTCGTCTCAGCGCCTGGCAATTAGTATAGAAACTCTGTTTCCCACTGTTTCTGAGGCTAATTCTTGAACCGTAAGTCTTAGACGCTCGATCTTGGCGGCATTCGTCTCAGCGCCTGGCAATTAGTATAGAAGCACTGTCTTTGACTTCTCTGGATGTTTCCCAGGCGAGCTATTGACAAGTAAATCCTAGACGCTCGATCTTGGTTACTTTCGCTTTCGCGGCTGGCAGCAAAGTTCAGAACCATGTTTCTGTGAATAACTCTTGAACCGTAAGTCACAGACGCTCGCTCTTGGTTGCATTCGTTTCAGCTCGTGGCAGCCAGTCTAAAAAACACTATCTTGGACTTCTCTGGATGTTTCCCAGGCGAGCTATTGGCAGAATGTTCAAAACCACTGTTTCTGAGGCTAATTCTTGAACCGTAAGTCATAGACGCTCGATCTTGGCGGCATTCGTCTCAGCGCCTGGCAATTAGTATAGAAGCACTGTTTCCCACTGTTTCTGAGGCTAATTCTTGAACCGTAAGTCTTAGACGCTTGATCTTGGCGGCATTCGTCTCAGCGCCTGGCAATTAGTATAGAAGCACTGTCTTTGACTTCTCTGGATGTTTCCCAGGCGAGCTATTCACAAGTAAATCCTAGACGCTCGATCTTGGTTACTTTCGCTTTCGCGGCTGGCAGCAAAGTTCAGAACCATGTTTCTGTGAATAAATCTTGAACCGTAAGTGACAGACGCTCGCTCTTGGCTGCATTCGTTTCAGCTCGTGGCAGCCAGTCTAAAAAACACTATCTTGGACTTCTCTGGATGTTTCCCAGGCGAGCTATTGGCAGCATGTTCAGAATCACTGTTTCTGAGGCTAATTCTTGAACCGTAAGTCATAGACGCTCGATCTTGGCGGCATTCGTCTCAGCGCCTGGAAATTAGTATAGAAGCACTGTTTCCCACTGTTTCTGAGGTTAATTCTTGAACCGTAAGTCATAGACGCTCGATCTTGGCGGCATTCGTCTCAGCGCCTGGCAATTAGTATAGAAGCACTGTCTTTGACTTCACTGGATGTTTCCCAGGCGAGCTATTGACAAGTAAATCCTAGACGCTCGATCTTGGTTATTTTCGCTTTCGCGGCTGGCAGCAAAGTTCAGAACCATGTTTCTGTGAATAACTCTTGAACCGTAAGTAATAGACGCTCGCTCTTGGCTGCATTCGTTTCAGCTCGTGGCAGCCAGTCTAAAAAACACTATCTTGGACTTCTCTGGATGTTTCCCAGGTGAGCTATTGGCAGCATGTTCAGAACCACTGTTTCTGAGGCTAATTCTTGAACCGTAAGTCATAGACGCTCGATCTTGGCGGCATTCGTCTCAGCGCCTGGCAATGAGTATAGAAACACTGTTTCCCACTGTTTCTGAGGCTAATTCTTGAACCGTAAGTCTTAGACGCTCGATCTTGGCGGCATTCGTCTCAGCGCCTGGCAATTAGTATAGAAGCACTGTCTTTGACTTCTCTGGATGTTTCCCAGGCGAGCTATTGACAAGTAAATCCTAGACGCTCGATCTTGGTTACTTTTGCTTTCGCGGCTGGCAGTAAAGTTCAGAACCATGTTTCTGTGAATAACTCTTGAACCGTAAGTCACTGACGCTCGCACTTGGCTGCATTCGTTTCAGCTCGTGGCAGCCAGTCTAAAAAAACACTATCTTGGACTTCTCTGGATGTTTCCCAGGCGAGCTATTGGCAGCATGTTCAGAACCACTGTTTCTGAGGCTAATTCTTGAACCGTAAGTCATAGACGCTCGATCTTGGCGGCATTCGTCTCAGCGCCTGGCAATTAGTATAAAAGCACTGTTTCCCACTGTTTCTGAGGCTAATTCTTGAACCGTAAGTCTTTGACGCTTGATCTTGGCGGCATTCGTCTCAGCGCCTGGCAATTAGTATAGAAACACTGTTTCCCACTGTTTCTGAGGCTAATTCTTGAACCGTAAGTCTTAGACGCTCGATCTTGGCGGCATTCGTCTCAGCGCCTGGCAATTAGTATAGAAGCACTGTCTTTGACTTCTCTGGCTGTTTCCCAGGCGAGCTATTGACAAGTAAATCCTAGACGCTCGATCTTGGTTACTTTCGCTTTCGCGGCTGGCAGCAAAGTTCAGAACCATGTTTCTGTGAATAACTCTTGAACCGTAAGTCACAGACGCTCGCTCTTGGCTGCATTCGTTTCAGCTCGTGGCAGCCAGTCTAAAAAACACTATCTTGGACTTCTCTGGATGTTTCCCAGGCGAGCTATTGGCAGCATGTTCAGAACCACTGTTTCTGAGGCTAATTCTTGAACCGTAAGTCATAGACGCTCGATCTTGGCGGCATTCGTCTCAGCGCCTGGCAATTAGTATAGAAACACTGTTTCCCACTGTTTCTGAGGCTAATTCTTGAACCGTAAGTCTTAGACACTCGATCTTGGCGGCATTCGTCTCAGCGCCTGGCAATTAGTATAGAAGCACTGTCTTTGAATTCTCTGGATGTTTCGCAGGCGAGCTATTGACAAGTAAATCCTAGACGCTCGATCTTGGTTACTTTCGCTTTCGCGGCTGGCAGCAAAGTTCAGAACCATGTTTCTGTGAATAACTCTTGAACCGTAAGTCACAGACGCTCGCTCTTTGTTGCATTCGTTTCAGCTCGTGGCAGCCAGTCTAAAAAAACACTATCTTGGACTTCTCTGGATGTTTCCCAGGCGAGCTGTTGGCAGCATGTTTAGAACCACTGTTTCTGAGGCTAATTCTTGAACCGTAAGTCATAGACGCTCGATCTTGGCGGCATTCGTCTCAGCGCCTGGCAATTAGTATAGAAGCACTGTTTCCCACTGTTTCTGAGGCTAATTCTTGAACCGTAAGTCATAGACGCTCGATCTTGGCGGCATTCGTCTCAGCGCCTGGCAATTAGTATAGAAGCACTGTTTCCCACTGTTTCTGAGGCTAATTCTTGAACCGTAAGTCTTAGACGCTTGATCTTGGCGGCATTCGTCTCAGCGCCTGGCAATTAGTATAGAAGCACTGTCTTTGACTTCTCTGGATGTTTCCCAGGCGAGCTATTGACAAGTAAATCCTAGACGCTCGATCTTGGTTACTTTCGCTTTCGCGGCTGGCAGTAAAGTTCAGAACCATGTTTCTGTGAATAACTCTTGAACCGTAAGTCACAGACGCTCGCTCTTGGTTGCATTCGTTTCAGCTCGTGGCAGCCAGTCTAAAAAACACTATCTTGGACTTCTCTGGATGTTTCCCAGGCGAGCTATTGGCAGCATGTTCAAAACCACTGTTTCTGAGGCTAATTCTTGAACAGTAAGTCATAGACGCTCGATCTTGGCGGCATTCGTCTCAGCGCCTGGCAATTAGTATAGAAGCACTGTTTCCCACTGTTTCTGAGGCTAATTCTTGAACCGTAAGTCTTAGACGCTTGATCTTGGCGGCATTCGTCTCAGCGCCTGGCAATTAGTATAGAAGCACTGTCTTTGACTTCTCTGGATGTTTCCCAGGCGAGCTATTGACAAGTAAATCCTAGACGCTCGATCTTGGTTACTTTCGCTTTCGCGGCTGGCAGCAAAGTTCAGAACCATGTTTCTGTGAATAACTCTTGAACCGTAAGTCACAGACGCTCGCTCTTGGTTGCATTCGTTTCAGCTCGTGGCAGCCAGTCTAAAAAACACTATCTTGGACTTCTCTGGATGTTTCCCAGGCGAGCTATTGGCAGCATGTTCAAAACCACTGTTTCTGAGGCTAATTCTTGAACCGTAAGTCATAGACGCTCGATCTTGGCGGCATTCGTCTCAGCGCCTGGCAATTAGTATAGAAGCACTGTTTCCCACTGTTTCTGAGGCTAATTCTTGAACCGTAAGTCTTAGACGCTTGATCTTGGCGGCATTCGTCTCAGCGCCTGGCAATTAGTATAGAAGCACTGTCTTTGACTTATCTGGATGTTTCCCAGGCGAGCTATTCACAAGTAAATCCTAGACGCTCGATCTTGGTTACTTTCGCTTTCGCGGCTGGCAGCAAAGTTCAGAACCATGTTTCTGTGAATAAATCTTGAACCGTAAGTGACAGACGCTCGCTCTTGGCTGCATTCGTTTTAGCTCGTGGCAGCCAGTCTAAAAAACACTATCTTGGACTTCTCTGGATGTTTCCCAGGCGAGCTATTGGCAGCATGTTCAGAATCACTGTTTCTGAGGCTAATTCTTGAACCGTAAGTCATAGACGCTCGATGTTGGCGGCATTCGTCTCAGCGCCTGGAAATTAGTATAGAAGCACTGTTTCCCACTGTTTCTGAGGTTAATTCTTGAACCGTAAGTCATAGACGCTCGATCTTGGCGGCATTCGTCTCAGCGCCTGGCAATTAGTATAGAAGCACTGTCTTTGACTTCACTGGATGTTTCCCAGGCGAGCTATTGACAAGTAAATCCTAGACGCTCGATCTTGGTTATTTTCGCTTTCGCGGCTGGCAGCAAAGTTCAGAACCATGTTTCTGTGAATAACTCTTGAACCGTAAGTAATAGACGCTCGCTCTTGGCTGCATTCGTTTCAGCTCGTGGCAGCCAGTCTAAAAAACACTATCTTGGACTTCTCTGGATGTTTCCCAGGTGAGCTATTGGCAGCATGTTCAGAACCACTGTTTCTGAGGCTAATTCTTGAACCGTAAGTCATAGACGCTCGATCTTGGCGGCATTCGTCTCAGCGCCTGGCAATTAGTATAGAAGCACTGTTTCCCACTGTTTCTGAGGCTAATTCTTGAACCGTAAGTCTTAGACGCTTGATCTTGGCGGCATTCGTCTCAGCGCCTGGCAATTAGTATAGAAGCACTGTCTTTGACTTATCTGGATGTTTCCCAGGCGAGCTATTCACAAGTAAATCCTAGACGCTCGATCTTGGTTACTTTCGCTTTCGCGGCTGGCAGCAAAGTTCAGAACCATGTTTCTGTGAATAAATCTTGAACCGTAAGTGACAGACGCTCGCTCTTGGCTGCATTCGTTTTAGCTCGTGGCAGCCAGTCTAAAAAACACTATCTTGGACTTCTCTGGATGTTTCCCAGACGAGCTATTGGCAGCATGTTCAGAATCACTGTTTCTGAGGCTAATTCTTGAACCGTAAGTCATAGACGCTCGATGTTGGCGGCATTCGTCTCAGCGCCTGGAAATTAGTATAGAAGCACTGTTTCCCACTGTTTCTGAGGTTAATTCTTGAACCGTAAGTCATAGACGCTCGATCTTGGCGGCATTCGTCTCAGCGCCTGGCAATTAGTATAGAAGCACTGTCTTTGACTTCACTGGATGTTTCCCAGGCGAGCTATTGACAAGTAAATCCTAGACGCTCGATCTTGGTTATTTTCGCTTTCGCGGCTGGCAGCAAAGTTCAGAACCATGTTTCTGTGAATAACTCTTGAACCGTAAGTAATAGACGCTCGCTCTTGGCTGCATTCGTTTCAGCTCGTGGCAGCCAGTCTAAAAAACACTATCTTGGACTTCTCTGGATGTTTCCCAGGTGAGCTATTGGCAGCATGTTCAGAACCACTGTTTCTGAGGCTAATTCTTGAACCGTAAGTCATAGACGCTCGATCTTGGCGGCATTCGTCTCAGCGCCTGGCAATTAGTATAGAAACACTGTTTCCCACTGTTTCTGAGGCTAATTCTTGAACCGTAAGTCTTAGACGCTCGATCTTGGCGGCATTCGTCTCAGCGCCTGGCAATTAGTATAGAAGCACTGTCTTTGACTTCTCTGGATGTTTCGCAGGCGAGCTATTGACAAGTAAATCCTAGACGCTCGATCTTGGTTACTTTCGCTTTCGCGGCTGGCAGCAAAGTTCAGAACCATGTTTCTGTGAATAACTCTTGAACCGTAAGTCACAGACGATCTCTCTTGGTTGCATTCGTTTCAGCTCGTGGCAGCCAGTCTAAAAAACACTATCTTGGACTTCTCTGGATGTTTCCCAGGCGAGCTATTGGCAGCATGTTTAGAACCACTGTTTCTGAGGCTAATTCTTGAACCGTAAGTCATAGACGCTCGATCTTGGCGGCATTCGTCTCAGCGCTTGGCAATTAGTATAAAAGCACTGTTTCCCACTGTTTCTGAGGCTAATTCTTGAACCGTAAGTCTTTGACGCTTGATCTTGGCGGCATTCGTCTCAGCGCCTGGCAATTAGTATAGAAACTCTGTTTCCCACTGTTTCTGAGGCTAATTCTTGAACCGTAAGTCTTAGACGCTCGATCTTGGCGGCATTCGTCTCAGCGCCTGGCAATTAGTATAGAAGCACTGTCTTTGACTTCTCTGGATGTTTCCCAGGCGAGCTATTGACAAGTAAATCCTAGACGCTCGATCTTGGTTACTTTCGCTTTCGCGGCTGGCAGCAAAGTTCAGAACCATGTTTCTGTGAATAACTCTTGAACCGTAAGTCACAGACGCTCGCTCTTGGTTGCATTCGTTTCAGCTCGTGGCAGCCAGTCTAAAAAACACTATCTTGGACTTCTCTGGATGTTTCCCAGGCGAGCTATTGGCAGAATGTTCAAAACCACTGTTTCTGAGGCTAATTCTTGAACCGTAAGTCATAGACGCTCGATCTTGGCGGCATTCGTCTCAGCGCCTGGCAATTAGTATAGAAGCACTGTTTCCCACTGTTTCTGAGGCTAATTCTTGAACCGTAAGTCTTAGACGCTTGATCTTGGCGGCATTCGTCTCAGCGCCTGGCAATTAGTATAGAAGCACTGTCTTTGACTTCTCTGGATGTTTCCCAGGCGAGCTATTCACAAGTAAATCCTAGACGCTCGATCTTGGTTACTTTCGCTTTCGCGGCTGGCAGCAAAGTTCAGAACCATGTTTCTGTGAATAAATCTTGAACCGTAAGTGACAGACGCTCGCTCTTGGCTGCATTCGTTTCAGCTCGTGGCAGCCAGTCTAAAAAACACTATCTTGGACTTCTCTGGATGTTTCCCAGGCGAGCTATTGGCAGCATGTTCAGAATCACTGTTTCTGAGGCTAATTCTTGAACCGTAAGTCATAGACGCTCGATCTTGGCGGCATTCGTCTCAGCGCCTGGAAATTAGTATAGAAGCACTGTTTCCCACTGTTTCTGAGGTTAATTCTTGAACCGTAAGTCATAGACGCTCGATCTTGGCGGCATTCGTCTCAGCGCCTGGCAATTAGTATAGAAGCACTGTCTTTGACTTCACTGGATGTTTCCCAGGCGAGCTATTGACAAGTAAATCCTAGACGCTCGATCTTGGTTATTTTCGCTTTCGCGGCTGGCAGCAAAGTTCAGAACCATGTTTCTGTGAATAACTCTTGAACCGTAAGTAATAGACGCTCGCTCTTGGCTGCATTCGTTTCAGCTCGTGGCAGCCAGTCTAAAAAACACTATCTTGGACTTCTCTGGATGTTTCCCAGGTGAGCTATTGGCAGCATGTTCAGAACCACTGTTTCTGAGGCTAATTCTTGAACCGTAAGTCATAGACGCTCGATCTTGGCGGCATTCGTCTCAGCGCCTGGCAATGAGTATAGAAACACTGTTTCCCACTGTTTCTGAGGCTAATTCTTGAACCGTAAGTCTTAGACGCTCGATCTTGGCGGCATTCGTCTCAGCGCCTGGCAATTAGTATAGAAGCACTGTCTTTGACTTCTCTGGATGTTTCCCAGGCGAGCTATTGACAAGTAAATCCTAGACGCTCGATCTTGGTTACTTTTGCTTTCGCGGCTGGCAGTAAAGTTCAGAACCATGTTTCTGTGAATAACTCTTGAACCGTAAGTCACTGACGCTCGCACTTGGCTGCATTCGTTTCAGCTCGTGGCAGCCAGTCTAAAAAAACACTATCTTGGACTTCTCTGGATGTTTCCCAGGCGAGCTATTGGCAGCATGTTCAGAACCACTGTTTCTGAGGCTAATTCTTGAACCGTAAGTCATAGACGCTCGATCTTGGCGGCATTCGTCTCAGCGCCTGGCAATTAGTATAAAAGCACTGTTTCCCACTGTTTCTGAGGCTAATTCTTGAACCGTAAGTCTTTGACGCTTGATCTTGGCGGCATTCGTCTCAGCGCCTGGCAATTAGTATAGAAACACTGTTTCCCACTGTTTCTGAGGCTAATTCTTGAACCGTAAGTCTTAGACGCTCGATCTTGGCGGCATTCGTCTCAGCGCCTGGCAATTAGTATAGAAGCACTGTCTTTGACTTCTCTGGCTGTTTCCCAGGCGAGCTATTGACAAGTAAATCCTAGACGCTCGATCTTGGTTACTTTCGCTTTCGCGGCTGGCAGCAAAGTTCAGAACCATGTTTCTGTGAATAACTCTTGAACCGTAAGTCACAGACGCTCGCTCTTGGCTGCATTCGTTTCAGCTCGTGGCAGCCAGTCTAAAAAACACTATCTTGGACTTCTCTGGATGTTTCCCAGGCGAGCTATTGGCAGCATGTTCAGAACCACTGTTTCTGAGGCTAATTCTTGAACCGTAAGTCATAGACGCTCGATCTTGGCGGCATTCGTCTCAGCGCCTGGCAATTAGTATAGAAACACTGTTTCCCACTGTTTCTGAGGCTAATTCTTGAACCGTAAGTCTTAGACACTCGATCTTGGCGGCATTCGTCTCAGCGCCTGGCAATTAGTATAGAAGCACTGTCTTTGAATTCTCTGGATGTTTCGCAGGCGAGCTATTGACAAGTAAATCCTAGACGCTCGATCTTGGTTACTTTCGCTTTCGCGGCTGGCAGCAAAGTTCAGAACCATGTTTCTGTGAATAACTCTTGAACCGTAAGTCACAGACGCTCGCTCTTTGTTGCATTCGTTTCAGCTCGTGGCAGCCAGTCTAAAAAAACACTATCTTGGACTTCTCTGGATGTTTCCCAGGCGAGCTGTTGGCAGCATGTTTAGAACCACTGTTTCTGAGGCTAATTCTTGAACCGTAAGTCATAGACGCTCGATCTTGGCGGCATTCGTCTCAGCGCCTGGCAATTAGTATAGAAGCACTGTTTCCCACTGTTTCTGAGGCTAATTCTTGAACCGTAAGTCATAGACGCTCGATCTTGGCGGCATTCGTCTCAGCGCCTGGCAATTAGTATAGAAGCACTGTTTCCCACTGTTTCTGAGGCTAATTCTTGAACCGTAAGTCTTAGACGCTTGATCTTGGCGGCATTCGTCTCAGCGCCTGGCAATTAGTATAGAAGCACTGTCTTTGACTTCTCTGGATGTTTCCCAGGCGAGCTATTGACAAGTAAATCCTAGACGCTCGATCTTGGTTACTTTCGCTTTCGCGGCTGGCAGTAAAGTTCAGAACCATGTTTCTGTGAATAACTCTTGAACCGTAAGTCACAGACGCTCGCTCTTGGTTGCATTCGTTTCAGCTCGTGGCAGCCAGTCTAAAAAACACTATCTTGGACTTCTCTGGATGTTTCCCAGGCGAGCTATTGGCAGCATGTTCAAAACCACTGTTTCTGAGGCTAATTCTTGAACAGTAAGTCATAGACGCTCGATCTTGGCGGCATTCGTCTCAGCGCCTGGCAATTAGTATAGAAGCACTGTTTCCCACTGTTTCTGAGGCTAATTCTTGAACCGTAAGTCTTAGACGCTTGATCTTGGCGGCATTCGTCTCAGCGCCTGGCAATTAGTATAGAAGCACTGTCTTTGACTTCTCTGGATGTTTCCCAGGCGAGCTATTGACAAGTAAATCCTAGACGCTCGATCTTGGTTACTTTCGCTTTCGCGGCTGGCAGCAAAGTTCAGAACCATGTTTCTGTGAATAACTCTTGAACCGTAAGTCACAGACGCTCGCTCTTGGTTGCATTCGTTTCAGCTCGTGGCAGCCAGTCTAAAAAACACTATCTTGGACTTCTCTGGATGTTTCCCAGGCGAGCTATTGGCAGCATGTTCAAAACCACTGTTTCTGAGGCTAATTCTTGAACCGTAAGTCATAGACGCTCGATCTTGGCGGCATTCGTCTCAGCGCCTGGCAATTAGTATAGAAGCACTGTTTCCCACTGTTTCTGAGGCTAATTCTTGAACCGTAAGTCTTAGACGCTTGATCTTGGCGGCATTCGTCTCAGCGCCTGGCAATTAGTATAGAAGCACTGTCTTTGACTTATCTGGATGTTTCCCAGGCGAGCTATTCACAAGTAAATCCTAGACGCTCGATCTTGGTTACTTTCGCTTTCGCGGCTGGCAGCAAAGTTCAGAACCATGTTTCTGTGAATAAATCTTGAACCGTAAGTGACAGACGCTCGCTCTTGGCTGCATTCGTTTCAGCTCGTGGCAGCCAGTCTAAAAAACACTATCTTGGACTTCTCTGGATGTTTCCCAGGCGAGCTATTGGCAGCATGTTCAGAATCACTGTTTCTGAGGCTAATTCTTGAACCGTAAGTCATAGACGCTCGATGTTGGCGGCATTCGTCTCAGCGCCTGGAAATTAGTATAGAAGCACTGTTTCCCACTGTTTCTGAGGTTAATTCTTGAACCGTAAGTCATAGACGCTCGATCTTGGCGGCATTCGTCTCAGCGCCTGGCAATTAGTATAGAAGCACTGTCTTTGACTTCACTGGATGTTTCCCAGGCGAGCTATTGACAAGTAAATCCTAGACGCTCGATCTTGGTTATTTTCGCTTTCGCGGCTGGCAGCAAAGTTCAGAACCATGTTTCTGTGAATAACTCTTGAACCGTAAGTAATAGACGCTCGCTCTTGGCTGCATTCGTTTCAGCTCGTGGCAGCCAGTCTAAAAAACACTATCTTGGACTTCTCTGGATGTTTCCCAGGTGAGCTATTGGCAGCATGTTCAGAACCACTGTTTCTGAGGCTAATTCTTGAACCGTAAGTCATAGACGCTCGATCTTGGCGGCATTCGTCTCAGCGCCTGGCAATTAGTATAGAAGCACTGTTTCCCACTGTTTCTGAGGCTAATTCTTGAACCGTAAGTCTTAGACGCTTGATCTTGGCGGCATTCGTCTCAGCGCCTGGCAATTAGTATAGAAGCACTGTCTTTGACTTATCTGGATGTTTCCCAGGCGAGCTATTCACAAGTAAATCCTAGACGCTCGATCGTGGTTACTTTCGCTTTCGCGGCTGGCAGCAAAGTTCAGAACCATGTTTCTGTGAATAAATCTTGAACCGTAAGTGACAGACGCTCGCTCTTGGCTGCATTCGTTTTAGCTCGTGGCAGCCAGTCTAAAAAACACTATCTTGGACTTCTCTGGATGTTTCCCAGGCGAGCTATTGGCAGCATGTTCAGAATCACTGTTTCTGAGGCTAATTCTTGAACCGTAAGTCATATACGCTCGATGTTGGCGGCATTCGTCTCAGCGCCTGGAAATTAGTATAGAAGCACTGTTTCCCACTGTTTCTGAGGTTAATTCTTGAACCGTAAGTCATAGACGCTCGATCTTGGCGGCATTCGTCTCAGCGCCTGGCAATTAGTATAGAAGCACTGTCTTTGACTTCACTGGATGTTTCCCAGGCGAGCTATTGACAAGTAAATCCTAGACGCTCGATCTTGGTATTTTCGCTTTCGCGGCTGGCAGCAAAGTTCAGAACCATGTTTCTGTGAATAACTCTTGAACCGTAAGTAATAGACGCTCGCTCTTGGCTGCATTCGTTTCAGCTCGTGGCAGCCAGTCTAAAAAACACTATCTTGGACTTCTCTGGATGTTTCCCAGGTGAGCTATTGGCAGCATGTTCAGAACCACTGTTTCTGAGGCTAATTCTTGAACCGTAAGTCATAGACGCTCGATCTTGGCGGCATTCGTCTCAGCGCCTGGCAATTAGTATAGAAACACTGTTTCCCACTGTTTCTGAGGCTAATTCTTGAACCGTAAGTCTTAGACGCTCGATCTTGGCGGCATTCGTCTCAGCGCCTGGCAATTAGTATAGAAGCACTGTCTTTGACTTCTCTGGATGTTTCGCAGGCGAGCTATTGACAAGTAAATCCTAGACGCTCGATCTTGGTTACTTTCGCTTTCGCGGCTGGCAGCAAAGTTCAGAACCATGTTTCTGTGAATAATCTCTTGAACCGTAAGTCACAGACGATCTCTCTTGGTTGCATTCGTTTCAGCTCGTGGCAGCCAGTCTAAAAAACACTATCTTGGACTTCTCTGGATGTTTCCCAGGCGAGCTATTGGCAGCATGTTTAGAACCACTGTTTCTGAGGCTAATTCTTGAACCGTAAGTCATAGACGCTCGATCTTGGCGGCATTCGTCTCAGCGCTTGGCAATTAGTATAAAAGCACTGTTTCCCACTGTTTCTGAGGCTAATTCTTGAACCGTAAGTCTTTGACGCTTGATCTTGGCGGCATTCGTCTCAGCGCCTGGCAATTAGTATAGAAACTCTGTTTCCCACTGTTTCTGAGGCTAATTCTTGAACCGTAAGTCTTAGACGCTCGATCTTGGCGGCATTCGTCTCAGCGCCTGGCAATTAGTATAGAAGCACTGTCTTTGACTTCTCTGGATGTTTCCCAGGCGAGCTATTGACAAGTAAATCCTAGACGCTCGATCTTGGTTACTTTCGCTTTCGCGGCTGGCAGCAAAGTTCAGAACCATGTTTCTGTGAATAACTCTTGAACCGTAAGTCACAGACGCTCGCTCTTGGTTGCATTCGTTTCAGCTCGTGGCAGCCAGTCTAAAAAACACTATCTTGGACTTCTCTGGATGTTTCCCAGGCGAGCTATTGGCAGAATGTTCAAAACCACTGTTTCTGAGGCTAATTCTTGAACCGTAAGTCATAGACGCTCGATCTTGGCGGCATTCGTCTCAGCGCCTGGCAATTAGTATAGAAGCACTGTTTCCCACTGTTTCTGAGGCTAATTCTTGAACCGTAAGTCTTAGACGCTTGATCTTGGCGGCATTCGTCTCAGCGCCTGGCAATTAGTATAGAAGCACTGTCTTTGACTTCTCTGGATGTTTCCCAGGCGAGCTATTCACAAGTAAATCCTAGACGCTCGATCTTGGTTACTTTCGCTTTTGCGGCTGGCAGCAAAGCTCAGAACCATGTTTCTGTGAATAACTCTTGAACCGTAAGTCACAGACGCTCGCTCTTGGCTGCATTCGTTTCAGGTCGTGGCAGCCAGTCTAAAAAAACACTATCTTGGACTTCTCTAGATGTTTCCCAGGCGAGCTATTGGCAGGATGTTCAGAAACACTGTTTCTGAGGCTAATTCTTGAACAGTAAGTCATAGACGCTCGATCTTGGCGGCATTCGTCTCAGCGCCTGGCAATTAGTATAGAAGCACTGTTTCCCACTGTTTCTGAGGCTAATTCTTGGACCGTAAGTCATAGACGCTCGATCTTGGCGGCATTCGTCTCAGCGCCTGGCAATTAGTATAGAAGCACTGTCTTTGACTTCTCTGGATGTTTCCCAGGCGAGCTATTGACAAGTAAATCCTAGACGCTCGATCTATGTTATTTTCGCTTTCGCGGCTGGCAGCAAAGTTCAGAACCATGTTTCTGTGAATAACTCTTGAACCGTAAGTCACAGACGCTCGCTCTTGGCTGCATTCGTTTCAGCTCGTGGCAGCCAGTCTAAAAAACACTATCTTGGACTTCTCTGGATGTTTCCCAGGCGAGCTATTGGCAGCATGTTCAAAACCACTGTTTCTGAGGCTAATTCTTGAACCGTAAGTCATAGACGCTCGATCTCGGCGGCATTCGTCTCAGCGCCTGGCAATTAGTATAGAGGCACTGTTTCCCACTGTTTCTGAGGCTAATTCTTGAACCGTAAGTCTTAGACGCTTGATCTTGGCGGCATTCGTCTCAGCGCCTGGCAATTAGTATAGAAGCACTGTCTTTGACTTCTCTGGATGTTTCCCAGGCGAGCTATTGACAAGTAAATCCTAGACGCTCGATCTTGGTTACTTTCGCTTTCGCGGCTGGCAGCAAAGTTCAGAACCATGTTTCTGTGAATAACTCTTGAACCGTAAGTAATAGACGCTCGCTCTTGGCTGCATTCGTTTCAGCTCGTGGCAGCCAGTCTAAAAAACACTATCTTGGACTTCTCTGGATGTTTCCCAGGCGAGCTATTGGCAGCATGTTCAGAATCACTGTTTCTGAGGCTAATTCTTGAACCGTAAGTCATAGACGCTCGATCTTGACGGCATTCGTCTCAGCGCCTGGCAATTAGTATAGAAGCACTGTTTCCCACTGTTTCTGAGGCTAATTCTTGAACCGTAAGTCTTAGACGCTTGATCTTGGCGGCATTCGTCTCAGCGCCTGGCAATTAGTATAGAAGCACTGTCTTTGACTTATCTGGATGTTTCCCAGGCGAGCTATTCACAAGTAAATCCTAGACGCTCGATCTTGGTTACTTTCGCTTTCGCGGCTGGCAGCAAAGTTCAGAACCATGTTTCTGTGAATAAATCTTGAACCGTAAGTGACAGACGCTCGCTCTTGGCTGCATTCGTTTTAGCTCGTGGCAGCCAGTCTAAAAAACACTATCTTGGACTTCTCTGGATGTTTCCCAGGCGAGCTATTGGCAGCATGTTCAGAATCACTGTTTCTGAGGCTAATTCTTGAACCGTAAGTCATAGACGCTCGATGTTGGCGGCATTCGTCTCAGCGCCTGGAAATTAGTATAGAAGCACTGTTTCCCACTGTTTCTGAGGTTAATTCTTGAACCGTAAGTCATAGACGCTCGATCTTGGCGGCATTCGTCTCAGCGCCTGGCAATTAGTATAGAAGCACTGTCTTTGACTTCATCTGGATGTTTCCCAGGCGAGCTATTGACAAGTAAATCCTAGACGCTCGATCTTGGTTATTTTCGCTTTCGCGGCTGGCAGCAAAGTTCAGAACCATGTTTCTGTGAATAACTCTTGAACCGTAAGTAATAGACGCTCGCTCTTGGCTGCATTCGTTTCAGCTCGTGGCAGCCAGTCTAAAAAACACTATCTTGGACTTCTCTGGATGTTTCCCAGGTGAGCTATTGGCAGCATGTTCAGAACCACTGTTTCTGAGGCTAATTCTTGAACCGTAAGTCATAGACGCTCGATCTTGGCGGCATTCGTCTCAGCGCCTGGCAATTAGTATAGAAACACTGTTTCCCACTGTTTCTGAGGCTAATTCTTGAACCGTAAGTCTTAGACGCTCGATCTTGGCGGCATTCGTCTCAGCGCCTGGCAATTAGTATAGAAGCACTGTCTTTGACTTCTCTGGATGTTTCGCAGGCGAGCTATTGACAAGTAAATCCTAGACGCTCGATCTTGGTTACTTTCGCTTTCGCGGCTGGCAGCAAAGTTCAGAACCATGTTTCTGTGAATAACTCTTGAACCGTAAGTCACAGACGCTCGCTCTTGGTTGCATTCGTTTCAGCTCGTGGCAGCCAGTCTAAAAAACACTATCTTGGACTTCTCTGGATGTTTCCCAGGCGAGCTATTGGCAGCATGTTTAGAACCACTGTTTCTGAGGCTAATTCTTGAACCGTAAGTCATAGACGCTCGATCTTGGCGGCATTCGTCTCAGCGCTTGGCAATTAGTATAAAAGCACTGTTTCCCACTGTTTCTGAGGCTAATTCTTGAACCGTAAGTCTTTGACGCTTGATCTTGGCGGCATTCGTCTCAGCGCCTGGCAATTAGTATAGAAACTCTGTTTCCCACTGTTTCTGAGGCTAATTCTTGAACCGTAAGTCTTAGACGCTCGATCTTGGCGGCATTCGTCTCAGCGCCTGGCAATTAGTATAGAAGCACTGTCTTTGACTTCTCTGGATGTTTCCCAGGCGAGCTATTGACAAGTAAATCCTAGACGCTCGATCTTGGTTACTTTCGCTTTCGCGGCTGGCAGCAAAGTTCAGAACCATGTTTCTGTGAATAACTCTTGAACCGTAAGTCACAGACGCTCGCTCTTGGTTGCATTCGTTTCAGCTCGTGGCAGCCAGTCTAAAAAACACTATCTTGGACTTCTCTGGATGTTTCCCAGGCGAGCTATTGGCAGAATGTTCAAAACCACTGTTTCTGAGGCTAATTCTTGAACCGTAAGTCATAGACGCTCGATCTTGGCGGCATTCGTCTCAGCGCCTGGCAATTAGTATAGAAGCACTGTTTCCCACTGTTTCTGAGGCTAATTCTTGAACCGTAAGTCTTAGACGCTTGATCTTGGCGGCATTCGTCTCAGCGCCTGGCAATTAGTATAGAAGCACTGTCTTTGACTTCTCTGGATGTTTCCCAGGCGAGCTATTCACAAGTAAATCCTAGACGCTCGATCTTGGTTACTTTCGCTTTTGCGGCTGGCAGCAAAGCTCAGAACCATGTTTCTGTGAATAACTCTTGAACCGTAAGTCACAGACGCTCGCTCTTGGCTGCATTCGTTTCAGGTCGTGGCAGCCAGTCTAAAAAAACACTATCTTGGACTTCTCTAGATGTTTCCCAGGCGAGCTATTGGCAGGATGTTCAGAAACACTGTTTCTGAGGCTAATTCTTGAACCGTAAGTCATAGACGCTCGATCTTGGCGGCATTCGTCTCAGCGCCTGGCAATTAGTATAGAAGCACTGTTTCCCACTGTTTCTGAGGCTAATTCTTGGACCGTAAGTCATAGACGCTCGATCTTGGCGGCATTCGTCTCAGCGCCTGGCAATTAGTATAGAAGCACTGTCTTTGACTTCTCTGGATGTTTCCCAGGCGAGCTATTGACAAGTAAATCCTAGACGCTCGATCTATGTTATTTTCGCTTTCGCGGCTGGCAGCAAAGTTCAGAACCATGTTTCTGTGAATAACTCTTGAACCGTAAGTCACAGACGCTCGCTCTTGGCTGCATTCGTTTCAGCTCGTGGCAGCCAGTCTAAAAAACACTATCTTGGACTTCTCTGGATGTTTCCCAGGCGAGCTATTGGCAGCATGTTCAAAACCACTGTTTCTGAGGCTAATTCTTGAACCGTAAGTCATAGACGCTCGATCTCGGCGGCATTCGTCTCAGCGCCTGGCAATTAGTATAGAGGCACTGTTTCCCACTGTTTCTGAGGCTAATTCTTGAACCGTAAGTCTTAGACGCTTGATCTTGGCGGCATTCGTCTCAGCGCCTGGCAATTAGTATAGAAGCACTGTCTTTGACTTCTCTGGATGTTTCCCAGGCGAGCTATTGACAAGTAAATCCTAGACGCTCGATCTTGGTTACTTTCGCTTTCGCGGCTGGCAGCAAAGTTCAGAACCATGTTTCTGTGAATAACTCTTGAACCGTAAGTAATAGACGCTCGCTCTTGGCTGCATTCGTTTCAGCTCGTGGCAGCCAGTCTAAAAAACACTATCTTGGACTTCTCTGGATGTTTCCCAGGCGAGCTATTGGCAGCATGTTCAGAATCACTGTTTCTGAGGCTAATTCTTGAACCGTAAGTCATAGACGCTCGATCTTGACGGCATTCGTCTCAGCGCCTGGCAATTAGTATAGAAGCACTGTTTCCCACTGTTTCTGAGGCTAATTCTTGAACCGTAAGTCTTAGACGCTTGATCTTGGCGGCATTCGTCTCAGCGCCTGGCAATTAGTATAGAAGCACTGTCTTTGACTTATCTGGATGTTTCCCAGGCGAGCTATTCACAAGTAAATCCTAGACGCTCGATCTTGGTTACTTTCGCGGCTGGCAGCAAAGTTCAGAACCATGTTTCTGTGAATAACTCTTGAACCGTAAGTGACAGACGCTCGCTCTTGGCTGCATTCGTTTCAGCTCGTGGCAGCCAGTCTAAAAAACACTATCTTGGACTTCTCTGGATGTTTCCCAGACGAGCTATTGGCAGCATGTTCAGAATCACTGTTTCTGAGGCTAATTCTTGAACCGTAAGTCATAGACGCTCGATCTTGGCGGCATTCGTCTCAGCGCCTGGAAATTAGTATAGAAGCACTGTTTCCCACTGTTTCTGAGGCTAATTCTTGAACCGTAAGTCATAGACGCTCGATCTTGGCGGCATTCGTCTCAGCGCCTGTCAATTAGTATAGAAGCACTGTCTTTGACTTCACTGGATGTTTCCCAGGCGAGCTATTGACAAGTAAATCCTAGACGCTCGATCTTGGTTACTTTCGCTTTCGCGGCTGGCAGCAAAGTTCAGAACCATGTTTCTGTGAATAACTCTTGAACCGTAAGTCACAGACGCTCGCTCTTGGTTGCATTCGTTTCAGCTCGTGGCAGCCAGTCTAAAAAACATTATCTTGGACTTCTCTGGATGTTTCCCAGGCGAGCTATTGGCAGCATGTTCAAAACCACTGTTTCTGAGGCTAATTCTTGAACCGTAAGTCATAGACGCTCGATCTTGGCGGCATTCGTCTCAGCGCCTGGCAATTAGTATAGAAGCACTGTTTCCCACTGTTTCTGAGGCTAATTCTTGAACCGTAAGTCTTAGACGCTTGATCTTGGCGGCATTCGTCTCAGCGCCTGGCAATTAGTATAGAAGCACTGTCTTTGACTTCTCTGGATGTTTCCCAGGCGAGCTAATGACAAGTAAATCCTAGACGCTCGATCTTGGTTACTTTCGCGGCTGGCAGCAAAGTTCAGAACCATGTTTCTGTGAATAACTCTTGAACCGTAAGTCACAGACGCTCGCTCTTGGTTGCATTCGTTTCAGCTCGTGGCAGCCAGTCTAAGAAACACTATCTTGGACTTATCTGGATGTTTCCCAGGCGAGCTATTGGCAGCATGTTCAAAACCACTGTTTCTGAGGCTAATTCTTGAACCGTAAGTCATAGACGCTCGATCTTGGCGGCATTCGTCTCAGCGCCTGGCAATTAGTATAGAAGCACTGTTTCCCACTGTTTCTGAGGCTAATTCTTGAACCGTAAGTCTTAGACGCTTGATCTTGGCGGCATTCGTCTCAGCGCCTGTCAATTAGTATAGAAGCACTGTCTTTGACTTCACTGGATGTTTCCCAGGCGAGCTATTGACAAGTAAATCCTAGACGCTCGATCTTGGTTATTTTCGCTTTCGCGGCTGGCAGCAAAGTTCAGAACCATGTTTCTGTGAATAACTCTTGAACCGTAAGTCACAGACGCTCGCTCTTGGTTGCATTCGTTTCAGCTCGTGGCAGCCAGTCTAAAAAACACTATCTTGGACTTCTCTGGATGTTTCCCAGGCGAGCTATAGGTAGAATGTTCAAAACCACTGTTTCTGAGGCTAATTCTTGAACCGTAAGTCATAGACGCTCGATCTTGGCGGCATTCGTCTCAGCGCCTGGCAATTAGTATAGAAGCACTGTTTCCCACTGTTTCTGAGGCTAATTCTTGAACCGTAAGTCTTAGACGCTTGATCTTGGCGGCATTCGTCTCAGCGCCTGGCAATTAGTATACAAGCACTGTCTTTGACTTCTCTGGATGTTTCCCAGGCGAGCTATTCACAAGTAAATCCTAGACGCTCGATCTTGGTTACTTTCGCTTTTGCGGCTGGCAGCAAAGTTCAGAACCATGTTTCTGTGAATAACTCTTGAACCGTAAGTCACAGACGCTCGCTCTTGGCTGCATTCGTTTCAGCTCGTGGCAGCCAGTCTAAAAAAACACTATCTTGGACTTCTCTAGATGTTTCCCAGGCGAGCTATTGGCAGGATGTTCAGAACCACTGTTTCTGAGGCTAATTCTTGAACCGTAAGTCATAGACGCTCGATCTTGGCGGCATTCGTCTCAGCGCCTGGCAATTAGTATAGAAGCACTGTTTCCCACTGTTTCTGAGGCTAATTCTTGGACCGTAAGTCATAGACGCTCGATCTTGGCGGCATTCGTCTCAGCGCCTGGCAATTAGTATAGAAGCACTGTCTTTGACTTCTCTGGATGTTTCCCAGGCGAGCTATTGACAAGTAAATCCTAGACGCTCGATCTATGTTATTTTCGCTTTCGCGGCTGGCAGCAAAGTTCAGAACCATGTTTCTGTGAATAACTCTTGAACCGTAAGTCACAGACGCTCGCTCTTGGCTGCATTAGTTTCAGCTCGTGGCAGCCAGTCTAAAAAACACTATCTTGGACTTCTCTGGATGTTTCCCAGGCGAGCTATTGGCAGCATGTTCAAAACCACTGTTTCTGAGGCTAATTCTTGAACCGTAAGTCATAGACGCTCGATCTCGGCGGCATTCGTCTCAGCGCCTGGCAATTAGTATAGAGGCACTGTTTCCCACTGTTTCTGAGGCTAATTCTTGAACCGTAAGTCTTAGACGCTTGATATTGGCGGCATTCGTCTCAGCGCCTGGCAATTAGTATAGAAGCACTGTCTTTGACTTCTCTGGATGTTTCCCAGGCGAGCTATTGACAAGTAAATCCTAGACGCTCGATCTTGGTTACTTTCGCTTTCGCGGCTGGCAGCAAAGTTCAGAACCATGTTTCTGTGAATAACTCTTGAACCGTAAGTAATAGACGCTCGCTCTTGGCTGCATTCGTTTCAGCTCGTGGCAGCCAGTCTAAAAAACACTATCTTGGACTTCTCTGGATGTTTCCCAGGCGAGCTATTGGCAGCATGTTCAGAATCACTGTTTCTGAGGCTAATTCTTGAACCGTAAGTCATAGACGCTCGATCTTGACGGCATTCGTCTCAGCGCCTGGCAATTAGTATAGAAGCACTGTTTCCCACTGTTTCTGAGGCTAATTCTTGAACCGTAAGTCTTAGACGCTTGATCTTGGCGGCATTCGTCTCAGCGCCTGGCAATTAGTATAGAAGCACTGTCTTTGACTTATCTGGATGTTTCCCAGGCGAGCTATTCACAAGTAAATCCTAGACGCTCGATCTTGGTTACTTTCGCTTTCGCGGCTGGCAGCAAAGTTCAGAACCATGTTTCTGTGAATAACTCTTGAACCGTAAGTGACAGACGCTCGCTCTTGGCTGCATTCGTTTCAGCTCGTGGCAGCCAGTCTAAAAAACACTATCTTGGACTTCTCTGGATGTTTCCCAGGCGAGCTATTGGCAGCATGTTCAGAATCACTGTTTCTGAGGCTAATTCTTGAACCGTAAGTCATAGACGCTCGATCTTGGCGGCATTCGTCTCAGCGCCTGGAAATTAGTATAGAAGCACTGTTTCCCACTGTTTCTGAGGCTAATTCTTGAACCGTAAGTCATAGACGCTCGATCTTGGCGGCATTCGTCTCAGCGCCTGTCAATTAGTATAGAAGCACTGTCTTTGACTTCACTGGATGTTTCCCAGGCGAGCTATTGACAAGTAAATCCTAGACGCTCGATCTTGGTTACTTTCGCTTTCGCGGCTGGCAGCAAAGTTCAGAACCATGTTTCTGTGAATAACTCTTGAACCGTAAGTCACAGACGCTCGCTCTTGGTTGCATTCGTTTCAGCTCGTGGCAGCCAGTCTAAGAAACACTATCTTGGACTTCTCTGGATGTTTCCCAGGCGAGCTATTGGCAGCATGTTCAAAACCACTGTTTCTGAGGCTAATTCTTGAACCGTAAGTCATAGACGCTCGATCTTGGCGGCATTCGTCTCAGCGCCTGGCAATTAGTATAGAAGCACTGTTTCCCACTGTTTCTGAGGCTAATTCTTGAACCGTAAGTCTTAGACGCTTGATCTTGGCGGCATTCGTCTCAGCGCCTGTCAATTAGTATAGAAGCACTGTCTTTGACTTCACTGGATGTTTCCCAGGCGAGCTATTGACAAGTAAATCCTAGACGCTCGATCTTGGTTATTTTCGCTTTCGCGGCTGGCAGCAAAGTTCAGAACCATGTTTCTGTGAATAACTCTTGAACCGTAAGTCACAGACGCTCGCTCTTGGTTGCATTCGTTTCAGCTCGTGGCAGCCAGTCTAAAAAACACTATCTTGGACTTCTCTGGATGTTTCCCAGGCGAGCTATTGGCAGCATGTTCAAAACCACTGTTTCTGAGGCGAATTCTTGAACCGTAAGTCATAGACGCTCGATCTTGGCGGCATTCGTCTCAGCGCCTGGCAATTAGTATAGAAGCACTGTTTCCCACTGTTTCTGAGGCTAATTCTTGAACCGTAAGTCTTAGACGCTTGATCTTGGCGGCATTCGTCTCAGCGCCTGGCAATTAGTATAGAAGCACTGTCTTTGACTTCTCTGGATGTTTCCCAGGCGAGCTATTGACAAGTAAATCCTAGACGCTCGATCTTGGTTACTTTCGCTTTCGCGGCTGGCAGCAAAGTTCAAAACCATGTTTCTGTGAATAACCCTTGAACCGTAAGTGACAGACGCTCGCTCTTGGCTGCATTCGTTTCAGCTCGTGGCAGCCAGTCTAAAAAACACTATCTTGGACTTCTCTGGATGTTTCCCAGGCGAGCTATTGGCAGCATGTTCAGAATCACTGTTTCTGAGGCTAATTCTTGAACCGTAAGTCATAGACGCTCGATCTTGGCGGCATTCGTCTCAGCGCCTGGAAATTAGTATAGAAGCACTGTTTCCCACTATTTCTGAGGCTAATTCTTGAACCGTAAGTCATAGACGCTCGATCTTGGCGGCATTCGTCTCAGCGCCTGGCAATTAGTATAGAATCACTGTCTTTGACTTCACTGGATGTTTCCCAGGCGAGCTATTGACAAGTAAATCCTAGAGGCTCGATCTTGGTTATTTTCGCTTTCGCGGCTGGCAGCAAAGTTCAGAACCATGTTTCTGTGAATAACTCTTGAACCGTAAGTAATAGACGCTCGCTCTTGGCTGCATTCGTTTCAGCTCGTGGCAGCCAGTCTAAAAAACACTATCTTGGACTTCTCTGGATGTTTCCCAGGCGAGCTATTGGCAGCATGTTCAGAACCAATGTTTCTGAGGCTAATTCTTGAACCGTAAGTCATAGACGCTCGATCTTGGCGGCATTCGTCTCAGCGCATGGCAATTAGTATAGAAGCACTGTTTCCCACTGTTTCTGATGCTAATTCTTGAACCGTAAGTCATAGACGCTAGATCTTGGCGGCATTCGTCTCAGCGCCTGGCAATTAGTATAGAAGCACTGTCTTTGACTTCTCTGGATGTTTCGCAGGCGAGCTATTGACAAGTAAATCCTAGACGCTCGATCTTGGTTACTTTCGCTTTCGCGGCTGGCAGCAAAGTTCAGAACCATGTTTCTGTGAATAACTCTTGAACCGTAAGTCACAGACGCTCGCTCTTGGTTGCATTTGTTTCAGCTCGTGGCAGCCAGTCTAAAAAACACTATCTTGGACTTCTCTGGATGTTTCCCAGGCGAGCTATTGGCAGCATGTTTAGAACCACTGTTTCTGAGGCTAATTCTTGAACCGTAAGTCTTTGACGCTTGATCTTGGCGGCATTCGTCTCAGCGCCTGGCAATTAGTATAGACACACTGTTTCCCACTGTTTCTGAAGCTAATTCTTGAACCGTAAGTCTTAGACGCTCGATCTTGGCGGCATTCGTCTCAGCGCCTGGCAATTAGTATAGAAGCACTGTCTTTGACTTCTCTGGCTGTTTCCCAGGCGAGCTATTGACAAGTAAATCCTAGACGCTCGATCTTGGTTACTTTCGCTTTCGCGGCTGGCAGCAAAGTTCAGAACCATGTTTCTGTGAATAACTCTTGAACCGTAAGTCACAGACGCTCGCTCTTGGTTGCATTCGTTTCAGCTCGTGGCAGCCAGTCTAAAAAACACTATCTTGGACTTCTCTGGATGTTTCCCAGGCGAGCTATTGGCAGCATGTTCAAAACCACTGTTTCTGAGGCTAATTCTTGAACAGTAAGTCATAGACGCTCGATCTTGGCGGCATTCGTCTCAGCGCCTGGCAATTAGTATAGAAGCACTGTTTCCCACTGTTTCTGAGGCTAATTCTTGAACCGTAAGTCTTAGATGCTTGATCTTGGCGGCATTCGTCTCAGCGCCTGGCAATTAGTATAGAAGCACTGTCTTTGACTTCTCTGGATGTTTCCCAGGCGAGCTATTGACAAGTAAATCCTAGACGCTCGATCTTGGTTACTTTCGCTTTCGCGGCTGGCAGCAAAGTTCAGAACCATGTTTCTGTGAATAACTCTTGAACCGTAAGTCACAGACGCTCGCTCTTGGTTGCATTCGTTTCAGCTCGTGGCAGCCAGTCTAAAAAACACTATCTTGGACTTCTCTGGATGTTTCCCAGGCGAGCTATTGGCAGCATGTTCAAAACCACTGTTTCTGAGGCTAATTCTTGAACCGTAAGTCATAGACGCTCAATCTTGGCGGCATTCGTCTCAGCGCCTGGCAATTAGTATAGAAGCACTGTTTCCCACTGTTTCTGAGGCTAATTCTTGAACCGTAAGTCTTAGACGCTTGATCTTGGCGGCATTCGTCTCAGCGCCTGGCAATTAGTATAGAAGCACTGTCTTTGACTTCTCTGGATGTTTCCCAGGCGAGCTAATGACAAGTAAATCCTAGACGCTCGATCTTGGTTACTTTCGCGGCTGGCAGCAAAGTTCAGAACCATGTTTCTGTGAATAACTCTTGAACCGTAAGTCACAGACGCTCGCTCTTGGTTGCATTCGTTTCAGCTCGTGGCAGCCAGTCTAAGAAACACTATCTTGGACTTCTCTGGATGTTTCCCAGGCGAGCTATTGGCAGCATGTTCAAAACCACTGTTTCTGAGGCTAATTCTTGAACCGTAAGTCATAGACGCTCGATCTTGGCGGCATTCGTCTCAGCGCCTGGCAATTAGTATAGAAGCACTGTTTCCCACTGTTTCTGAGGCTAATTCTTGAACCGTAAGTCTTAGACGCTTGATCTTGGCGGCATTCGTCTCAGCGCCTGTCAATTAGTATAGAAGCACTGTCTTTGACTTCACTGGATGTTTCCCAGGCGAGCTATTGACAAGTAAATCCTAGACGCTCGATCTTGGTTATTTTCGCTTTCGCGGCTGGCAGCAAAGTTCAGAACCATGTTTCTGTGAATAACTCTTGAACCGTAAGTCACAGACGCTCGCTCTTGGTTGCATTCGTTTCAGCTCGTGGCAGCCAGTCTAAAAAACACTATCTTGGACTTCTCTGGATGTTTCCCAGGCGAGCTATTGGCAGCATGTTCAAAACCACTGTTTCTGAGGCGAATTCTTGAACCGTAAGTCATAGACGCTCGATCTTGGCGGCATTCGTCTCAGCGCCTGGCAATTAGTATAGAAGCACTGTTTCCCACTGTTTCTGAGGCTAATTCTTGAACCGTAAGTCTTAGACGCTTGATCTTGGCGGCATTCGTCTCAGCGCCTGGCAATTAGTATAGAAGCACTGTCTTTGACTTCTCTGGATGTTTCCCAGGCGAGCTATTGACAAGTAAATCCTAGACGCTCGATCTTGGTTACTTTCGCTTTCGCGGCTGGCAGCAAAGTTCAAAACCATGTTTCTGTGAATAACCCTTGAACCGTAAGTGACAGACGCTCGCTCTTGGCTGCATTCGTTTCAGCTCGTGGCAGCCAGTCTAAAAAACACTATCTTGGACTTCTCTGGATGTTTCCCAGGCGAGCTATTGGCAGCATGTTCAGAATCACTGTTTCTGAGGCTAATTCTTGAACCGTAAGTCATAGACGCTCGATCTTGGCGGCATTCGTCTCAGCGCCTGGAAATTAGTATAGAAGCACTGTTTCCCACTGTTTCTGAGGCTAATTCTTGAACCGTAAGTCATAGACGCTCGATCTTGGCGGCATTCGTCTCAGCGCCTGGCAATTAGTATAGAATCACTGTCTTTGACTTCACTGGATGTTTCCCAGGCGAGCTATTGACAAGTAAATCCTAGAGGCTCGATCTTGGTTATTTTCGCTTTCGCGGCTGGCAGCAAAGTTCAGAACCATGTTTCTGTGAATAACTCTTGAACCGTAAGTAATAGACGCTCGCTCTTGGCTGCATTCGTTTCAGCTCGTGGCAGCCAGTCTAAAAAACACTATCTTGGACTTCTCTGGATGTTTCCCAGGCGAGCTATTGGCAGCATGTTCAGAACCAATGTTTCTGAGGCTAATTCTTGAACCGTAAGTCATAGACGCTCAATCTTGGCGGCATTCGTCTCAGCGCCTGGCAATTAGTATAGAAGCACTGTTTCCCACTGTTTCTGAGGCTAATTCTTGAACCGTAAGTCTTAGACGCTTGATCTTGGCGGCATTCGTCTCAGCGCCTGGCAATTAGTATAGAAGCACTGTCTTTGACTTCTCTGGATGTTTCCCAGGCGAGCTAATGACAAGTAAATCCTAGACGCTCGATCTTGGTTACTTTCGCGGCTGGCAGCAAAGTTCAGAACCATGTTTCTGTGAATAACTCTTGAACCGTAAGTCACAGACGCTCGCTCTTGGTTGCATTCGTTTCAGCTCGTGGCAGCCAGTCTAAGAAACACTATCTTGGACTTCTCTGGATGTTTCCCAGGCGAGCTATTGGCAGCATGTTCAAAACCACTGTTTCTGAGGCTAATTCTTGAACCGTAAGTCATAGACGCTCGATCTTGGCGGCATTCGTCTCAGCGCCTGGCAATTAGTATAGAAGCACTGTTTCCCACTGTTTCTGAGGCTAATTCTTGAACCGTAAGTCTTAGACGCTTGATCTTGGCGGCATTCGTCTCAGCGCCTGTCAATTAGTATAGAAGCACTGTCTTTGACTTCACTGGATGTTTCCCAGGCGAGCTATTGACAAGTAAATCCTAGACGCTCGATCTTGGTTATTTTCGCTTTCGCGGCTGGCAGCAAAGTTCAGAACCATGTTTCTGTGAATAACTCTTGAACCGTAAGTCACAGACGCTCGCTCTTGGTTGCATTCGTTTCAGCTCGTGGCAGCCAGTCTAAAAAACACTATCTTGGACTTCTCTGGATGTTTCCCAGGCGAGCTATTGGCAGCATGTTCAAAACCACTGTTTCTGAGGCGAATTCTTGAACCGTAAGTCATAGACGCTCGATCTTGGCGGCATTCGTCTCAGCGCCTGGCAATTAGTATAGAAGCACTGTTTCCCACTGTTTCTGAGGCTAATTCTTGAACCGTAAGTCTTAGACGCTTGATCTTGGCGGCATTCGTCTCAGCGCCTGGCAATTAGTATAGAAGCACTGTCTTTGACTTCTCTGGATGTTTCCCAGGCGAGCTATTGACAAGTAAATCCTAGACGCTCGATCTTGGTTACTTTCGCTTTCGCGGCTGGCAGCAAAGTTCAAAACCATGTTTCTGTGAATAACCCTTGAACCGTAAGTGACAGACGCTCGCTCTTGGCTGCATTCGTTTCAGCTCGTGGCAGCCAGTCTAAAAAACACTATCTTGGACTTCTCTGGATGTTTCCCAGGCGAGCTATTGGCAGCATGTTCAGAATCACTGTTTCTGAGGCTAATTCTTGAACCGTAAGTCATAGACGCTCGATCTTGGCGGCATTCGTCTCAGCGCCTGGAAATTAGTATAGAAGCACTGTTTCCCACTGTTTCTGAGGCTAATTCTTGAACCGTAAGTCATAGACGCTCGATCTTGGCGGCATTCGTCTCAGCGCCTGGCAATTAGTATAGAATCACTGTCTTTGACTTCACTGGATGTTTCCCAGGCGAGCTATTGACAAGTAAATCCTAGAGGCTCGATCTTGGTTATTTTCGCTTTCGCGGCTGGCAGCAAAGTTCAGAACCATGTTTCTGTGAATAACTCTTGAACCGTAAGTAATAGACGCTCGCTCTTGGCTGCATTCGTTTCAGCTCGTGGCAGCCAGTCTAAAAAACACTATCTTGGACTTCTCTGGATGTTTCCCAGGCGAGCTATTGGCAGCATGTTCAGAACCAATGTTTCTGAGGCTAATTCTTGAACCGTAAGTCATAGACGCTCGATCTTGGCGGCATTCGTCTCAGCGCATGGCAATTAGTATAGAAGCACTGTTTCCCACTGTTTCTGATGCTAATTCTTGAACCGTAAGTCATAGACGCTAGATCTTGGCGGCATTCGTCTCAGCGCCTGGCAATTAGTATAGAAGCACTGTCTTTGACTTCTCTGGATGTTTCGCAGGCGAGCTATTGACAAGTAAATCCTAGACGCTCGATCTTGGTTATTTTCGCTTTCGCGGCTGGCAGCAAAGTTCTGAACCATGTTTCTGTGAATAACTCTTGAACCGTAAGTAATAGACGCTCGCTCTTGGCTGCATTCGTTTCAGCTCGTGGCAGCCAGTCTAAAAAACACTATCTTGGACTTCTCTGGATGTTTCCCAGGTGAGCTATTGGCAGCATGTTCAGAACCACTGTTTCTGAGGCTAATTCTTGAACCGTAAGTCATAGACGCTCGATCTCGGCGGCATTCGTCTCAGCGCCAGGCAATTAGTATAGAAACACTGTTTCCCACTGTTTCTGAGGCTAATTCTTGAACCGTAAGTCTTAGACGCTCGATCTTGGCGGCATTCATCTCAGCGCCTGGCAATTAGTATAGAAGCACTGTCTTTGACTTCTCTGGATGTTTCGCAGGCGAGCTATTGACAAGTAAATCCTAGACGCTCGATCTTGGTTATTTTCGCTTTCGCGGCTGGCAGCAAAGTTCAGAACCATGTTTCTGTGAATAACTCTTGAACCGTAAGTCACAGACGCTCGCTCTTGGCTGCATTCGTTTCAGCTCGTGGCAGCCAGTCTAAAAAACACTATCTTGGACTTCTCTGGATGTTTCCCAGGCGAGCTATTGGCAGCATGTTCAGAACCACTGTTTCTGAGGCTAATTCTTGAACCGTAAGTCATAGACGCTCGATCTTGGCGGCATTTGTCTCAGCGCCTGGCAATTAGTATAGAAGCACTCTCTTTGACTTCTCTGGATGTTTTCCAGGCGAGCTATTGACAAGTAAATCCTAGACGCTCGATCTTGGTTATTTTCGTATTCGCGGCTGGCAGCAAAGTTCAGAACCATGTTTCTGCGAATAACTCTTGAACCGTAAGTCACAGACGCTCGCTCTTGGCTGCATTCGTTTCAGCTCGTGGCAGCCAGTCTAAAAAACACTATCTTGGACTTCTCTGGATGTTTCCCAGGTGAGCTATTGGCAGCATGTTCAGAACCACTGTTTCTGAGGCTAATTCTTGAACCGTAAGTCATAGACGCTCGATCTTGGCGGCATTCGTCTCAGCGCCTGGCAATTAGTATAAAAGCACTGTTTCCCACTGTTTCTGAGGCTAATTCTTGAACCGTAAGTCTTTGACGCTTGATCTTGGCGGCATTCGTCTCAGCGCCTGGCAATTAGTATAGAAACACTGTTTCCCACTGTTTCTGAGGCTAATTCTTGAACCGTAAGTCTTAGACGCTCGATCTTGGCGGCATTCGTCTCAGCGCCTGGCAATTAGTATAGAAGCACTGTCTTTGACTTCTCTGGATGTTTCCCAGGCGAGCTATTGACAAGTAAATCCTAGACGCTCGATCTTGGTTACTTTCGCTTTCGCGGCTGGCAGCAAAGTTCAGAACCATGTTTCTGTGAATAACTCTTGAACCGTAAGTGCAGCATGTTCAAAACCACTGTTTCTGAGGCTAATTCTTGAACCGTAAGTCATAGACGCTCGATCTTGGCGGCATTCGTCTCAGCGCCTGGCAATTAGTATAGAAGCACTGTTTCCCACTGTTTCTGAGGCTAATTCTTGAACCGTAAGTCTTAGACGCTCGATCTTGGCGGCATTCGTCTCAGCGCCTGGCAATTAGTATAGAAGCACTGTCTTTGACTTCTCTGGATGTTTCCCAGGCGAGCTATTGACAAGTAAATCCTAGACGCTCGATCTTGGTTACTTTCGCTTTCGCGGCTGGCAGCAAAGTTAAGAACCATGTTTCTGTGAATAACTCTTGAACCGTAAGTCACAGACGCTCGCTCTTGGTTGCATTCGTTTCAGCTCGTGGCAGCCAGTCTAAAAAACACTATCTTGGACTTCTCTGGATGTTTCCCAGGCGAGCTATTGGCAGCATGTTCAAAACCACTGTTTCTGAGGCTAATTCTTGAACCGTAAGTCATAGACGCTCGATCTTGGCGGCATTCGTCTCAGCGCCTGGCAATTAGTATAGAAGCACTGTTTCCCACTGTTTCTGAGGCTAATTCTTGAACCGTAAGTCTTAGACGCTCGATCTTGGTTACTTTCGCTTTCGCGGCTGGCAGCAAAGTTCAGAACCATGTTTCTGTGAATAAATCTTGAACCGTAAGTGACAGACGCTCGCTCTTGGCTGCATTCGTTTCAGCTCGTGGCAGCCAGTCTAAAAAACACTATCTTGGACTTCTCTGGATGTTTCCCAGGTGAGCTATTGGCAGCATGTTCAGAACCACTGTTTCTGAGGCTAATTCTTGAACCGTAAGTCATAGACGCTCGATTTTGGCGGCATTCGTCTCAGCGCCTGGCAATTAGTATAAAAGCACTGTTTCCCACTGTTTCTGAGGCTAATTCTTGAACCGTAAGTCTTTGACGCTTGATCTTGGCGGCATTCGTCTCAGCGCCTGTCAATTAGTATAGAAACACTGTTTCCCACTGTTTCTGAGGCTAATTCTTGAACCGTAAGTCTTAGACGCTCGATCTTGGCGGCATTCGTCTCAGCGCCTGGCAAATAGTATAGAAGCACTGTCTTTGACTTCTCTGGATGTTTCCCAGGCGAGCTATTGACAAGTAAATCCTAGACGCTCGATCTTGGTTATTTTCGCTTTCGCGGCTGGCAGCAAAGTTCAGAACCATGTTTCTGTGAATAACTCTTGAACCGTAAGTCACAGACGCTCGCTCTTTGTTGCATTCGTTTCAGCTCGTGGCAGCCAGTCTAAAAAACATTATCTTGGACTTCTCTGGATGTTTCCCAGGCGAGCTATTGGCAGAATGTTCAGAACCACTGTTTCTGAGGCTAATTCTTAAACCGTAAGTCATAGACGCTCGATCTTGGCGGCATTCGTCTAAGCGCCTGGCAATTAGTATAGAATCACTGTTTCCCACTTTTTCTGAGGCTAATTCTTGAATCGTAAGTCTTAGACGCTTGATCTTGGCGGCATTCGACTCAGCGCCTGGCAATTAGTGTAGAAGCACTGTCTTTGACTTCTCTGGATGTTTCCCAGGCGAGCTATTGACAAGTAAATCCTAGACGCTCGATCTTGGTTACTTTTGCTTTCGCGGCTGGCAGCAAAGTTCAGAACCATGTTTCTGTGAATAACTCTTGAACCGTAAGTCACAGACGCTCGCTCTTGGCTGCATTCGTTTCAGCTCGTGGCAGCCAGTCTAAAAAAACACTATCTTGGACTTCTCTGGATGTTTCCCAGGCGAGCTATTGGCAGCATGTTCAGAACCACTGTTTCTGAGGCTAATTCTTGAACCGTAAGTCATAGACGCTCGATCTTGGCGGCATTCGTCTCTGCGCCTGGCAATTAGTATAAAAGCACTGTTTCCCACTGTTTCTGAGGCTAATTCTTGAACCGTAAGTCTTTGACGCTTGATCTTGGCGGCATTCGTCTCAGCGCCTGGCAATTAGTATAGAAACACTGTTTCCCACTGTTTCTGAGGCTAATTCTTGAACCGTAAGTCTTAGACGCTCGATCTTGGCGGCATTCGTCTCAGCGCCTGGCAATTAGTATAGAAGCACTGTCTTTGACTTCTCTGGATGTTTCCCAGGCGAGCTATTGAAAAGTAAATCCTAGACGCTCGATCTTGGTTACTTTCGCTTTCGCGGCTGGCAGCAAAGTTCAGAACCATGTTTGTGTGAATAACTCTTGAACCGTAAGTCACAGACGCTCGCTCTTGGTTGCATTCGTTTCAGCTCGTGGCAGCCAGTCTAAAAAACACTATCTTGGACTTCTCTGGATGTTTCCCAGGCGAGCTATTGGCAGCATGTTCAAAACCACTGTTTCTGAGGCTAATTCTTGAACCGTAAGTCATAGACGCTCGATCTTGGCGGCATTCGTCTCAGCGCCTGGCAATTAGTATAAAAGCACTGTTTCCCACTGTTTCTGAGGCTAATTCTTGAACCGTAAGTCTTTGACGCTTGATCTTGGCGGCATTCGTCTCAGCGCCTGGCAATTAGTATAGAAACACTGTTTCCCACTGTTTCTGAGGCTAATTCTTGAACCGTAAGTCTTAGACGCTCGATCTTGGCGGCATTCGTCTCAGCGCCTGGCAATTAGTATAGAAGCACTGTCTTTGACTTCTCTGGATGTTTCTCAGGCGAGCTATTGACAAGTAAATCCTAGACGCTCGATCTTGGTTACTTTCGCTTTCGCGGCTGGCAGCAAAGTTCAGAACCATGTTTCTGTGAATAACTCTTGAACCGTAAGTCACAGACGCTCGCTCTTGGCTGCATTCGTTTCAGCTCGTGGCAGCCAGTCTAAAAAACACTATCTTGGACTTCTCTGGATGTTTCCCAGGCGAGCTATTGGCAGCATGTTCAGAACCACTGTTTCTGAGGCTAATTCTTGAACCGTAAGTCATAGACGCTCGATCTTGGCGGCATTCGTCTCAGCGCCTGGCAATTAGTATAGAAACACTGTTTCCCACTGTTTCTGAGGCTAATTCTTGAACCGTAAGTCTTAGACGCTCGATCTTGGCGGCATTCATCTCAGCGCCTGGCAATTAGTATAGAAGCACTGTCTTTGACTTCTCTGGATGTTTCGCAGGCGAGCTATTGACAAGTAAATCCTAGACGCTCGATCTTGGTTATTTTCGCTTTCGCGGCTGGCAGCAAAGTTCAGAACCATGTTTCTGTGAATAACTCTTGAACCGTAAGTCACAGACGCTCGCTCTTGGTTGCATTGGTTTCAGCTCGTGGCAGCCAGTCTAAAAAACACTATCTTGGACTTCTCTGGATGTTTCCCAGGCGAGCTATTGGCAGCATGTTTAGAACCACTGTTTCTGAGGCTAATTCTTGAACCGTAAGTCATAGACGCTCGATCTTGGCGGCATTCGTCTCAGCGCCTGGCAATTAGTATAAAAGCACTGTTTCCCACTGTTTCTGAGGCTAATTCTTGAACCGTAAGTTTTAGACGCTCGATCTTGGCGGCATTCGTCTCAGCGCCTGGCAATTAGTATAGAAGCACTGTCTTTGACTTCTCTGGCTGTTTCCCAGGCGAGCTATTGACAAGTAAATCCTAGACGCTCGATCTTGGTTACTTTCGCTTTCGCGGCTGGCAGCAAAGATCAGAACCATGTTTCTGTGAATAACTCTTGAACCGTAAGTCACAGACGCTCGCTCTTGGTTGCATTCGTTTCAGCTCGTGGCAGCCAGTCTAAAAAACACTATCTTGGACTTCTCTGGATGTTTCCCAGGCGAGCTATTGGCAGCATGTTCAAAACCACTGTTTCTGAGGCTAATTCTTGAACCGTAAGTCATAGACGCTCGATCTTGGCGGCATTCGTCTCAGCGCCTGGCAATTAGTATAGAAGCACTGTTTCCCACTGTTTCTGAGGCTAATTCTTGAACCGTAAGTCTTAGACGCTCGATCTTGGCGGCATTCGTCTCAGCGCCTGGCAATTAGTATAGAAGCACTGTCTTTGACTTCTCTGGATGTTTCCCAGGCGAGCTATTGACAAGTAAATCCTAGACGCTCGATCTTGGTTGCATTCGTTTCAGCTCGTGGCAGCCAGTCTAAAAAACACTATCTTGGACTTCTCTGGATGTTTCCCAGGTGAGCTATTGGCAGCATGTTCAGAACCACTGTTTCTGAGGCTAATTCTTGAACCGTAAGTCATAGACGCTCGATTTTGGCGGCATTCGTCTCAGCGCCTGGCAATTAGTATAAAAGCACTGTTTCCCACTGTTTCTGAGGCTAATTCTTGAACCGTAAGTCTTAGACGCTCGATCTTGGCGGCATTCGTCTCAGCGCCTGGCAAATAGTATAGAAGCACTGTCTTTGACTTCTCTGGATGTTTCCCAGGCGAGCTATTGACAAGTAAATCCTACACGCTCGATCTTGGTTATTTTCGCTTTCGCGGCTGGCAGCAAAGTTCAGAACCATGTTTCTGTGAATAACTCTTGAACCGTAAGTCACAGACGCTCGCTCTTGGTTGCATTTGTTTCAGCTCGTGGCAGCCAGTCTAAAAAACATTATCTTGGACTTCTCTGGATGTTTCCCAGGCGAGCTATTGGCAGCATGTTCAGAACCACTGTTTCTGAGGCTAATTCTTGAACCGTAAGTCATAGACGCTCGATCTTGGCGGCATTCGTCTAAGCGCCTGGCAATTAGTATAGAATCACTGTTTCCCACTGTTTCTGAGGCTAATTCTTGAATCGTAAGTCTTAGACGCTTGATCTTGGCGGCATTCGTCTCAGCGCCTGGCAATTAGTGTAGAAGCACTGTCTTTGACTTCTCTGGATGTTTCCCAGGCGAGCTATTGACAAGTAAATCCTAGACGCTCGATCTTGGTTACTTTTGCTTTCGCGGCTGGCAGCAAAGTTCAGAACCATGTTTCTGTGAATAACTCTTGAACCGT
>NW_027462511.1:0-52154 GCF_050947455.1 Rhinoderma darwinii
CTTGTGGCCTCCTGGAGGCAAATAAATGTGCAAAAAAAAGACAGCCTGGCGGCCGGCTGTTGCAGTGTTGCCCTCTCAGGCAACACTGAGTGACTGACTGAGCCTCACAGTCTTATATAAAGTTCAGACGGAACTTTGCACGTGTCATAGTGGAGCCCTCAGGATTCCAGAGCCAGCTTTCTGACATCATAATGGGGCCTGCCTCAGAGATAAAAGCCTGGGCCCAGGCAGTGTTGTTCAGTGCTGCTCAGCAGGCAGCACAGGACTGGATTAAAGCTGATACAAGGTGTGAAGGAACAAGGGGTGGCTGTGGGCATGCACTTGCTGCCGCTGCCAGTGTTTATCTGCATGGCAGGAGGGCATTTGGGCGTTGCCAGGAAGGCGTTTTTATGTAGATTCCTCCTCTTTCAGCACTGCATTGTGGTGCAAGCAAAAGAAGCAAATCCTGTCTGGCTTCCTCTCCGGCCTTTATTCACCTCCCGCTTAGTAGCTGTAAATGTGTGTGAGCCTGCAGGGCCCCATGGAATTGCCTAGGAGTAGGCTGAATCGCTGCAAGGGGTGAACAGCAGTATGGGACAGGCTCGGGCAAGGCAAGGGCCGCTCGGGTTATCGCTTCTCGGCCTTTTGGCTAAGATCAAGTGTAGTATCTGTTCTTATCAGTTTAATATCTGATACGTCCCCTATCTGGGGACCATATATTAAATGGATTTTTAGAACAGGGAGATGGAAATAGAGCTTGCTCTGTCCACTCCACGCATTGACCTGGTATTGCAGTATTTCCAGGACCGGTGCACCCTTCCCTTATGTGTTGACTAAAATCAGATTCCAAAAGTGTTTTTTCTCTTTGCCATTGTTTCTGTCTTTCTGAAGGGATCTCCCCTTTTAATCCCATTATTTCAACACCTGTTGGACAATGCATTTGTACAGTCATGTGTGATAATGAGCTCATTTATTAAATGCAATTAATGAATACATTGCCACCTCTTGTTGTGTGTGTGTGTGTGTGTGTGTGTGTGTCTTCTGTGTTTCTGTGTTTCCGGCATTTCACATTGGAACAGCTCATTCACCTTCCTTGTCTTCTCTCCGCCCTCCCTCCCTCCCTCCCTCCCTCCTAGGTAAGTTAAAGAGCTGCACCTGAGCCAGCCACTGATTGATGCAGCACCACAGTCAAATAGTGGAGTGGAGTGGAGTAGGGGAACAGCAAACAGCCATTAAAGCAGCCAGCCGCCTACCCGCCACAATGGACCTACCTGTGTACACTAGGTGGATGTGATGGAATGTACTGTCGTCCCTACATTTCAAGAAGAAGTAAGAATTGCAGTTGCAACAAACCCTTGCTTGCCTACAAAGAGAGCAGCAATTTGGATTTGTTACTATGTTACCTGGAAGAATAACAAACTGTGCAAGGATGGAGGTTGTAGGAGCAAAGAGAAGTTGTCTGTAAAGTTGGTGGATGCCTATTTTCCATTTTGCAGTCCCTTGTCTCCCTCTTGTGGCCTCCTGGAGGCAAATAAATGTGCAAAAAAAAGACAGCCTGGCGGCCGGCTGTTGCAGTGTTGCCCTCTCAGGCAACACTGAGTGACTGACTGAGCCTCACAGTCTTATATAAAGTTCAGACGGAACTTTGCACGTGTCATAGTGGAGCCCTCAGGATTCCAGAGCCAGCTTTCTGACATCATAATGGGGCCTGCCTCAGAGATAAAAGCCTGGGCCCAGGCAGTGTTGTTCAGTGCTGCTCAGCAGGCAGCACAGGACTGGATTAAAGCTGATACAAGGTGTGAAGGAACAAGGGGTGGCTGTGGGCATGCACTTGCTGCCGCTGCCAGTGTTTATCTGCATGGCAGGAGGGCATTTGGGCGTTGCCAGGAAGGCGTTTTTATGTAGATTCCTCCTCTTTCAGCACTGCATTGTGGTGCAAGCAAAAGAAGCAAATCCTGTCTGGCTTCCTCTCCGGCCTTTATTCACCTCCCGCTTAGTAGCTGTAAATGTGTGTGAGCCTGCAGGGCCCCATGGAATTGCCTAGGAGTAGGCTGAATCGCTGCAAGGGGTGAACAGCAGTATGGGACAGGCTCGGGCAAGGCAAGGGCCGCTCGGGTTATCGCTTCTCGGCCTTTTGGCTAAGATCAAGTGTAGTATCTGTTCTTATCAGTTTAATATCTGATACGTCCCCTATCTGGGGACCATATATTAAATGGATTTTTAGAACAGGGAGATGGAAATAGAGCTTGCTCTGTCCACTCCACGCATTGACCTGGTATTGCAGTATTTCCAGGACCGGTGCACCCTTCCCTTATGTGTTGACTAAAATCAGATTCCAAAAGTGTTTTTTCTCTTTGCCATTGTTTCTGTCTTTCTGAAGGGATCTCCCCTTTTAATCCCATTATTTCAACACCTGTTGGACAATGCATTTGTACAGTCATGTGTGATAATGAGCTCATTTATTAAATGCAATTAATGAATACATTGCCACCTCTTGTTGTGTGTGTGTGTGTGTGTGTGTGTGTGTCTTCTGTGTTTCTGTGTTTCCGGCATTTCACATTGGAACAGCTCATTCACCTTCCTTGTCTTCTCTCCGCCCTCCCTCCCTCCCTCCCTCCCTCCTAGGTAAGTTAAAGAGCTGCACCTGAGCCAGCCACTGATTGATGCAGCACCACAGTCAAATAGTGGAGTGGAGTGGAGTAGGGGAACAGCAAACAGCCATTAAAGCAGCCAGCCGCCTACCCGCCACAATGGACCTACCTGTGTACACTAGGTGGATGTGATGGAATGTACTGTCGTCCCTACATTTCAAGAAGAAGTAAGAATTGCAGTTGCAACAAACCCTTGCTTGCCTACAAAGAGAGCAGCAATTTGGATTTGTTACTATGTTACCTGGAAGAATAACAAACTGTGCAAGGATGGAGGTTGTAGGAGCAAAGAGAAGTTGTCTGTAAAGTTGGTGGATGCCTATTTTCCATTTTGCAGTCCCTTGTCTCCCTCTTGTGGCCTCCTGGAGGCAAATAAATGTGCAAAAAAAAGACAGCCTGGCGGCCGGCTGTTGCAGTGTTGCCCTCTCAGGCAACACTGAGTGACTGACTGAGCCTCACAGTCTTATATAAAGTTCAGACGGAACTTTGCACGTGTCATAGTGGAGCCCTCAGGATTCCAGAGCCAGCTTTCTGACATCATAATGGGGCCTGCCTCAGAGATAAAAGCCTGGGCCCAGGCAGTGTTGTTCAGTGCTGCTCAGCAGGCAGCACAGGACTGGATTAAAGCTGATACAAGGTGTGAAGGAACAAGGGGTGGCTGTGGGCATGCACTTGCTGCCGCTGCCAGTGTTTATCTGCATGGCAGGAGGGCATTTGGGCGTTGCCAGGAAGGCGTTTTTATGTAGATTCCTCCTCTTTCAGCACTGCATTGTGGTGCAAGCAAAAGAAGCAAATCCTGTCTGGCTTCCTCTCCGGCCTTTATTCACCTCCCGCTTAGTAGCTGTAAATGTGTGTGAGCCTGCAGGGCCCCATGGAATTGCCTAGGAGTAGGCTGAATCGCTGCAAGGGGTGAACAGCAGTATGGGACAGGCTCGGGCAAGGCAAGGGCCGCTCGGGTTATCGCTTCTCGGCCTTTTGGCTAAGATCAAGTGTAGTATCTGTTCTTATCAGTTTAATATCTGATACGTCCCCTATCTGGGGACCATATATTAAATGGATTTTTAGAACAGGGAGATGGAAATAGAGCTTGCTCTGTCCACTCCACGCATTGACCTGGTATTGCAGTATTTCCAGGACCGGTGCACCCTTCCCTTATGTGTTGACTAAAATCAGATTCCAAAAGTGTTTTTTCTCTTTGCCATTGTTTCTGTCTTTCTGAAGGGATCTCCCTTTTAATCCCATTATTTCAACACCTGTTGGACAATGCATTTGTACAGTCATGTGTGATAATGAGCTCATTTATTAAATGCAATTAATGAATACATTGCCACCTCTTGTTGTGTGTGTGTGTGTGTGTGTGTGTGTGTCTTCTGTGTTTCTGTGTTTCCGGCATTTCACATTGGAACAGCTCATTCACCTTCCTTGTCTTCTCTCCGCCCTCCCTCCCTCCCTCCCTCCCTCCTAGGTAAGTTAAAGAGCTGCACCTGAGCCAGCCACTGATTGATGCAGCACCACAGTCAAATAGTGGAGTGGAGTGGAGTAGGGGAACAGCAAACAGCCATTAAAGCAGCCAGCCGCCTACCCGCCACAATGGACCTACCTGTGTACACTAGGTGGATGTGATGGAATGTACTGTCGTCCCTACATTTCAAGAAGAAGTAAGAATTGCAGTTGCAACAAACCCTTGCTTGCCTACAAAGAGAGCAGCAATTTGGATTTGTTACTATGTTACCTGGAAGAATAACAAACTGTGCAAGGATGGAGGTTGTAGGAGCAAAGAGAAGTTGTCTGTAAAGTTGGTGGATGCCTATTTTCCATTTTGCAGTCCCTTGTCTCCCTCTTGTGGCCTCCTGGAGGCAAATAAATGTGCAAAAAAAAGACAGCCTGGCGGCCGGCTGTTGCAGTGTTGCCCTCTCAGGCAACACTGAGTGACTGACTGAGCCTCACAGTCTTATATAAAGTTCAGACGGAACTTTGCACGTGTCATAGTGGAGCCCTCAGGATTCCAGAGCCAGCTTTCTGACATCATAATGGGGCCTGCCTCAGAGATAAAAGCCTGGGCCCAGGCAGTGTTGTTCAGTGCTGCTCAGCAGGCAGCACAGGACTGGATTAAAGCTGATACAAGGTGTGAAGGAACAAGGGGTGGCTGTGGGCATGCACTTGCTGCCGCTGCCAGTGTTTATCTGCATGGCAGGAGGGCATTTGGGCGTTGCCAGGAAGGCGTTTTTATGTAGATTCCTCCTCTTTCAGCACTGCATTGTGGTGCAAGCAAAAGAAGCAAATCCTGTCTGGCTTCCTCTCCGGCCTTTATTCACCTCCCGCTTAGTAGCTGTAAATGTGTGTGAGCCTGCAGGGCCCCATGGAATTGCCTAGGAGTAGGCTGAATCGCTGCAAGGGGTGAACAGCAGTATGGGACAGGCTCGGGCAAGGCAAGGGCCGCTCGGGTTATCGCTTCTCGGCCTTTTGGCTAAGATCAAGTGTAGTATCTGTTCTTATCAGTTTAATATCTGATACGTCCCCTATCTGGGGACCATATATTAAATGGATTTTTAGAACAGGGAGATGGAAATAGAGCTTGCTCTGTCCACTCCACGCATTGACCTGGTATTGCAGTATTTCCAGGACCGGTGCACCCTTCCCTTATGTGTTGACTAAAATCAGATTCCAAAAGTGTTTTTTCTCTTTGCCATTGTTTCTGTCTTTCTGAAGGGATCTCCCCTTTTAATCCCATTATTTCAACACCTGTTGGACAATGCATTTGTACAGTCATGTGTGATAATGAGCTCATTTATTAAATGCAATTAATGAATACATTGCCACCTCTTGTTGTGTGTGTGTGTGTGTGTGTGTGTGTGTCTTCTGTGTTTCTGTGTTTCCGGCATTTCACATTGGAACAGCTCATTCACCTTCCTTGTCTTCTCTCCGCCCTCCCTCCCTCCCTCCCTCCCTCCTAGGTAAGTTAAAGAGCTGCACCTGAGCCAGCCACTGATTGATGCAGCACCACAGTCAAATAGTGGAGTGGAGTGGAGTAGGGGAACAGCAAACAGCCATTAAAGCAGCCAGCCGCCTACCCGCCACAATGGACCTACCTGTGTACACTAGGTGGATGTGATGGAATGTACTGTCGTCCCTACATTTCAAGAAGAAGTAAGAATTGCAGTTGCAACAAACCCTTGCTTGCCTACAAAGAGAGCAGCAATTTGGATTTGTTACTATGTTACCTGGAAGAATAACAAACTGTGCAAGGATGGAGGTTGTAGGAGCAAAGAGAAGTTGTCTGTAAAGTTGGTGGATGCCTATTTTCCATTTTGCAGTCCCTTGTCTCCCTCTTGTGGCCTCCTGGAGGCAAATAAATGTGCAAAAAAAAGACAGCCTGGCGGCCGGCTGTTGCAGTGTTGCCCTCTCAGGCAACACTGAGTGACTGACTGAGCCTCACAGTCTTATATAAAGTTCAGACGGAACTTTGCACGTGTCATAGTGGAGCCCTCAGGATTCCAGAGCCAGCTTTCTGACATCATAATGGGGCCTGCCTCAGAGATAAAAGCCTGGGCCCAGGCAGTGTTGTTCAGTGCTGCTCAGCAGGCAGCACAGGACTGGATTAAAGCTGATACAAGGTGTGAAGGAACAAGGGGTGGCTGTGGGCATGCACTTGCTGCCGCTGCCAGTGTTTATCTGCATGGCAGGAGGGCATTTGGGCGTTGCCAGGAAGGCGTTTTTATGTAGATTCCTCCTCTTTCAGCACTGCATTGTGGTGCAAGCAAAAGAAGCAAATCCTGTCTGGCTTCCTCTCCGGCCTTTATTCACCTCCCGCTTAGTAGCTGTAAATGTGTGTGAGCCTGCAGGGCCCCATGGAATTGCCTAGGAGTAGGCTGAATCGCTGCAAGGGGTGAACAGCAGTATGGGACAGGCTCGGGCAAGGCAAGGGCCGCTCGGGTTATCGCTTCTCGGCCTTTTGGCTAAGATCAAGTGTAGTATCTGTTCTTATCAGTTTAATATCTGATACGTCCCCTATCTGGGGACCATATATTAAATGGATTTTTAGAACAGGGAGATGGAAATAGAGCTTGCTCTGTCCACTCCACGCATTGACCTGGTATTGCAGTATTTCCAGGACCGGTGCACCCTTCCCTTATGTGTTGACTAAAATCAGATTCCAAAAGTGTTTTTTCTCTTTGCCATTGTTTCTGTCTTTCTGAAGGGATCTCCCCTTTTAATCCCATTATTTCAACACCTGTTGGACAATGCATTTGTACAGTCATGTGTGATAATGAGCTCATTTATTAAATGCAATTAATGAATACATTGCCACCTCTTGTTGTGTGTGTGTGTGTGTGTGTGTGTGTGTCTTCTGTGTTTCTGTGTTTCCGGCATTTCACATTGGAACAGCTCATTCACCTTCCTTGTCTTCTCTCCGCCCTCCCTCCCTCCCTCCCTCCCTCCTAGGTAAGTTAAAGAGCTGCACCTGAGCCAGCCACTGATTGATGCAGCACCACAGTCAAATAGTGGAGTGGAGTGGAGTAGGGGAACAGCAAACAGCCATTAAAGCAGCCAGCCGCCTACCCGCCACAATGGACCTACCTGTGTACACTAGGTGGATGTGATGGAATGTACTGTCGTCCCTACATTTCAAGAAGAAGTAAGAATTGCAGTTGCAACAAACCCTTGCTTGCCTACAAAGAGAGCAGCAATTTGGATTTGTTACTATGTTACCTGGAAGAATAACAAACTGTGCAAGGATGGAGGTTGTAGGAGCAAAGAGAAGTTGTCTGTAAAGTTGGTGGATGCCTATTTTCCATTTTGCAGTCCCTTGTCTCCCTCTTGTGGCCTCCTGGAGGCAAATAAATGTGCAAAAAAAAGACAGCCTGGCGGCCGGCTGTTGCAGTGTTGCCCTCTCAGGCAACACTGAGTGACTGACTGAGCCTCACAGTCTTATATAAAGTTCAGACGGAACTTTGCACGTGTCATAGTGGAGCCCTCAGGATTCCAGAGCCAGCTTTCTGACATCATAATGGGGCCTGCCTCAGAGATAAAAGCCTGGGCCCAGGCAGTGTTGTTCAGTGCTGCTCAGCAGGCAGCACAGGACTGGATTAAAGCTGATACAAGGTGTGAAGGAACAAGGGGTGGCTGTGGGCATGCACTTGCTGCCGCTGCCAGTGTTTATCTGCATGGCAGGAGGGCATTTGGGCGTTGCCAGGAAGGCGTTTTTATGTAGATTCCTCCTCTTTCAGCACTGCATTGTGGTGCAAGCAAAAGAAGCAAATCCTGTCTGGCTTCCTCTCCGGCCTTTATTCACCTCCCGCTTAGTAGCTGTAAATGTGTGTGAGCCTGCAGGGCCCCATGGAATTGCCTAGGAGTAGGCTGAATCGCTGCAAGGGGTGAACAGCAGTATGGGACAGGCTCGGGCAAGGCAAGGGCCGCTCGGGTTATCGCTTCTCGGCCTTTTGGCTAAGATCAAGTGTAGTATCTGTTCTTATCAGTTTAATATCTGATACGTCCCCTATCTGGGGACCATATATTAAATGGATTTTTAGAACAGGGAGATGGAAATAGAGCTTGCTCTGTCCACTCCACGCATTGACCTGGTATTGCAGTATTTCCAGGACCGGTGCACCCTTCCCTTATGTGTTGACTAAAATCAGATTCCAAAAGTGTTTTTTCTCTTTGCCATTGTTTCTGTCTTTCTGAAGGGATCTCCCCTTTTAATCCCATTATTTCAACACCTGTTGGACAATGCATTTGTACAGTCATGTGTGATAATGAGCTCATTTATTAAATGCAATTAATGAATACATTGCCACCTCTTGTTGTGTGTGTGTGTGTGTGTGTGTGTGTGTCTTCTGTGTTTCTGTGTTTCCGGCATTTCACATTGGAACAGCTCATTCACCTTCCTTGTCTTCTCTCCGCCCTCCCTCCCTCCCTCCCTCCCTCCTAGGTAAGTTAAAGAGCTGCACCTGAGCCAGCCACTGATTGATGCAGCACCACAGTCAAATAGTGGAGTGGAGTGGAGTAGGGGAACAGCAAACAGCCATTAAAGCAGCCAGCCGCCTACCCGCCACAATGGACCTACCTGTGTACACTAGGTGGATGTGATGGAATGTACTGTCGTCCCTACATTTCAAGAAGAAGTAAGAATTGCAGTTGCAACAAACCCTTGCTTGCCTACAAAGAGAGCAGCAATTTGGATTTGTTACTATGTTACCTGGAAGAATAACAAACTGTGCAAGGATGGAGGTTGTAGGAGCAAAGAGAAGTTGTCTGTAAAGTTGGTGGATGCCTATTTTCCATTTTGCAGTCCCTTGTCTCCCTCTTGTGGCCTCCTGGAGGCAAATAAATGTGCAAAAAAAAGACAGCCTGGCGGCCGGCTGTTGCAGTGTTGCCCTCTCAGGCAACACTGAGTGACTGACTGAGCCTCACAGTCTTATATAAAGTTCAGACGGAACTTTGCACGTGTCATAGTGGAGCCCTCAGGATTCCAGAGCCAGCTTTCTGACATCATAATGGGGCCTGCCTCAGAGATAAAAGCCTGGGCCCAGGCAGTGTTGTTCAGTGCTGCTCAGCAGGCAGCACAGGACTGGATTAAAGCTGATACAAGGTGTGAAGGAACAAGGGGTGGCTGTGGGCATGCACTTGCTGCCGCTGCCAGTGTTTATCTGCATGGCAGGAGGGCATTTGGGCGTTGCCAGGAAGGCGTTTTTATGTAGATTCCTCCTCTTTCAGCACTGCATTGTGGTGCAAGCAAAAGAAGCAAATCCTGTCTGGCTTCCTCTCCGGCCTTTATTCACCTCCCGCTTAGTAGCTGTAAATGTGTGTGAGCCTGCAGGGCCCCATGGAATTGCCTAGGAGTAGGCTGAATCGCTGCAAGGGGTGAACAGCAGTATGGGACAGGCTCGGGCAAGGCAAGGGCCGCTCGGGTTATCGCTTCTCGGCCTTTTGGCTAAGATCAAGTGTAGTATCTGTTCTTATCAGTTTAATATCTGATACGTCCCCTATCTGGGGACCATATATTAAATGGATTTTTAGAACAGGGAGATGGAAATAGAGCTTGCTCTGTCCACTCCACGCATTGACCTGGTATTGCAGTATTTCCAGGACCGGTGCACCCTTCCCTTATGTGTTGACTAAAATCAGATTCCAAAAGTGTTTTTTCTCTTTGCCATTGTTTCTGTCTTTCTGAAGGGATCTCCCCTTTTAATCCCATTATTTCAACACCTGTTGGACAATGCATTTGTACAGTCATGTGTGATAATGAGCTCATTTATTAAATGCAATTAATGAATACATTGCCACCTCTTGTTGTGTGTGTGTGTGTGTGTGTGTGTGTGTCTTCTGTGTTTCTGTGTTTCCGGCATTTCACATTGGAACAGCTCATTCACCTTCCTTGTCTTCTCTCCGCCCTCCCTCCCTCCCTCCCTCCCTCCTAGGTAAGTTAAAGAGCTGCACCTGAGCCAGCCACTGATTGATGCAGCACCACAGTCAAATAGTGGAGTGGAGTGGAGTAGGGGAACAGCAAACAGCCATTAAAGCAGCCAGCCGCCTACCCGCCACAATGGACCTACCTGTGTACACTAGGTGGATGTGATGGAATGTACTGTCGTCCCTACATTTCAAGAAGAAGTAAGAATTGCAGTTGCAACAAACCCTTGCTTGCCTACAAAGAGAGCAGCAATTTGGATTTGTTACTATGTTACCTGGAAGAATAACAAACTGTGCAAGGATGGAGGTTGTAGGAGCAAAGAGAAGTTGTCTGTAAAGTTGGTGGATGCCTATTTTCCATTTTGCAGTCCCTTGTCTCCCTCTTGTGGCCTCCTGGAGGCAAATAAATGTGCAAAAAAAAGACAGCCTGGCGGCCGGCTGTTGCAGTGTTGCCCTCTCAGGCAACACTGAGTGACTGACTGAGCCTCACAGTCTTATATAAAGTTCAGACGGAACTTTGCACGTGTCATAGTGGAGCCCTCAGGATTCCAGAGCCAGCTTTCTGACATCATAATGGGGCCTGCCTCAGAGATAAAAGCCTGGGCCCAGGCAGTGTTGTTCAGTGCTGCTCAGCAGGCAGCACAGGACTGGATTAAAGCTGATACAAGGTGTGAAGGAACAAGGGGTGGCTGTGGGCATGCACTTGCTGCCGCTGCCAGTGTTTATCTGCATGGCAGGAGGGCATTTGGGCGTTGCCAGGAAGGCGTTTTTATGTAGATTCCTCCTCTTTCAGCACTGCATTGTGGTGCAAGCAAAAGAAGCAAATCCTGTCTGGCTTCCTCTCCGGCCTTTATTCACCTCCCGCTTAGTAGCTGTAAATGTGTGTGAGCCTGCAGGGCCCCATGGAATTGCCTAGGAGTAGGCTGAATCGCTGCAAGGGGTGAACAGCAGTATGGGACAGGCTCGGGCAAGGCAAGGGCCGCTCGGGTTATCGCTTCTCGGCCTTTTGGCTAAGATCAAGTGTAGTATCTGTTCTTATCAGTTTAATATCTGATACGTCCCCTATCTGGGGACCATATATTAAATGGATTTTTAGAACAGGGAGATGGAAATAGAGCTTGCTCTGTCCACTCCACGCATTGACCTGGTATTGCAGTATTTCCAGGACCGGTGCACCCTTCCCTTATGTGTTGACTAAAATCAGATTCCAAAAGTGTTTTTTCTCTTTGCCATTGTTTCTGTCTTTCTGAAGGGATCTCCCCTTTTAATCCCATTATTTCAACACCTGTTGGACAATGCATTTGTACAGTCATGTGTGATAATGAGCTCATTTATTAAATGCAATTAATGAATACATTGCCACCTCTTGTTGTGTGTGTGTGTGTGTGTGTGTGTGTGTCTTCTGTGTTTCTGTGTTTCCGGCATTTCACATTGGAACAGCTCATTCACCTTCCTTGTCTTCTCTCCGCCCTCCCTCCCTCCCTCCCTCCCTCCTAGGTAAGTTAAAGAGCTGCACCTGAGCCAGCCACTGATTGATGCAGCACCACAGTCAAATAGTGGAGTGGAGTGGAGTAGGGGAACAGCAAACAGCCATTAAAGCAGCCAGCCGCCTACCCGCCACAATGGACCTACCTGTGTACACTAGGTGGATGTGATGGAATGTACTGTCGTCCCTACATTTCAAGAAGAAGTAAGAATTGCAGTTGCAACAAACCCTTGCTTGCCTACAAAGAGAGCAGCAATTTGGATTTGTTACTATGTTACCTGGAAGAATAACAAACTGTGCAAGGATGGAGGTTGTAGGAGCAAAGAGAAGTTGTCTGTAAAGTTGGTGGATGCCTATTTTCCATTTTGCAGTCCCTTGTCTCCCTCTTGTGGCCTCCTGGAGGCAAATAAATGTGCAAAAAAAAGACAGCCTGGCGGCCGGCTGTTGCAGTGTTGCCCTCTCAGGCAACACTGAGTGACTGACTGAGCCTCACAGTCTTATATAAAGTTCAGACGGAACTTTGCACGTGTCATAGTGGAGCCCTCAGGATTCCAGAGCCAGCTTTCTGACATCATAATGGGGCCTGCCTCAGAGATAAAAGCCTGGGCCCAGGCAGTGTTGTTCAGTGCTGCTCAGCAGGCAGCACAGGACTGGATTAAAGCTGATACAAGGTGTGAAGGAACAAGGGGTGGCTGTGGGCATGCACTTGCTGCCGCTGCCAGTGTTTATCTGCATGGCAGGAGGGCATTTGGGCGTTGCCAGGAAGGCGTTTTTATGTAGATTCCTCCTCTTTCAGCACTGCATTGTGGTGCAAGCAAAAGAAGCAAATCCTGTCTGGCTTCCTCTCCGGCCTTTATTCACCTCCCGCTTAGTAGCTGTAAATGTGTGTGAGCCTGCAGGGCCCCATGGAATTGCCTAGGAGTAGGCTGAATCGCTGCAAGGGGTGAACAGCAGTATGGGACAGGCTCGGGCAAGGCAAGGGCCGCTCGGGTTATCGCTTCTCGGCCTTTTGGCTAAGATCAAGTGTAGTATCTGTTCTTATCAGTTTAATATCTGATACGTCCCCTATCTGGGGACCATATATTAAATGGATTTTTAGAACAGGGAGATGGAAATAGAGCTTGCTCTGTCCACTCCACGCATTGACCTGGTATTGCAGTATTTCCAGGACCGGTGCACCCTTCCCTTATGTGTTGACTAAAATCAGATTCCAAAAGTGTTTTTTCTCTTTGCCATTGTTTCTGTCTTTCTGAAGGGATCTCCCCTTTTAATCCCATTATTTCAACACCTGTTGGACAATGCATTTGTACAGTCATGTGTGATAATGAGCTCATTTATTAAATGCAATTAATGAATACATTGCCACCTCTTGTTGTGTGTGTGTGTGTGTGTGTGTGTGTGTCTTCTGTGTTTCTGTGTTTCCGGCATTTCACATTGGAACAGCTCATTCACCTTCCTTGTCTTCTCTCCGCCCTCCCTCCCTCCCTCCCTCCCTCCTAGGTAAGTTAAAGAGCTGCACCTGAGCCAGCCACTGATTGATGCAGCACCACAGTCAAATAGTGGAGTGGAGTGGAGTAGGGGAACAGCAAACAGCCATTAAAGCAGCCAGCCGCCTACCCGCCACAATGGACCTACCTGTGTACACTAGGTGGATGTGATGGAATGTACTGTCGTCCCTACATTTCAAGAAGAAGTAAGAATTGCAGTTGCAACAAACCCTTGCTTGCCTACAAAGAGAGCAGCAATTTGGATTTGTTACTATGTTACCTGGAAGAATAACAAACTGTGCAAGGATGGAGGTTGTAGGAGCAAAGAGAAGTTGTCTGTAAAGTTGGTGGATGCCTATTTTCCATTTTGCAGTCCCTTGTCTCCCTCTTGTGGCCTCCTGGAGGCAAATAAATGTGCAAAAAAAAGACAGCCTGGCGGCCGGCTGTTGCAGTGTTGCCCTCTCAGGCAACACTGAGTGACTGACTGAGCCTCACAGTCTTATATAAAGTTCAGACGGAACTTTGCACGTGTCATAGTGGAGCCCTCAGGATTCCAGAGCCAGCTTTCTGACATCATAATGGGGCCTGCCTCAGAGATAAAAGCCTGGGCCCAGGCAGTGTTGTTCAGTGCTGCTCAGCAGGCAGCACAGGACTGGATTAAAGCTGATACAAGGTGTGAAGGAACAAGGGGTGGCTGTGGGCATGCACTTGCTGCCGCTGCCAGTGTTTATCTGCATGGCAGGAGGGCATTTGGGCGTTGCCAGGAAGGCGTTTTTATGTAGATTCCTCCTCTTTCAGCACTGCATTGTGGTGCAAGCAAAAGAAGCAAATCCTGTCTGGCTTCCTCTCCGGCCTTTATTCACCTCCCGCTTAGTAGCTGTAAATGTGTGTGAGCCTGCAGGGCCCCATGGAATTGCCTAGGAGTAGGCTGAATCGCTGCAAGGGGTGAACAGCAGTATGGGACAGGCTCGGGCAAGGCAAGGGCCGCTCGGGTTATCGCTTCTCGGCCTTTTGGCTAAGATCAAGTGTAGTATCTGTTCTTATCAGTCCTTGTAAGGATAGATAGCTCGGAGAACCACTGGGGGCTATAAACACTAGCTTAGCGATCCAAGAGCGTTCCAGACGAAGCCGGCGACGAACTGCGGAGAAGAACCAGCGAAGACGACGATCCAGAAGGGAGAAGCCGCCATCGGGGAAGAAGCTCCGGGAGATCGCTGCCGGGAAGAAGAAGGAGAACTTCGGAGAAGAGCCGCTGCTGAAGGGGATCTTCGAAGAAGCTCGGCCGCAGAAGAAGAAGCTCGACGAGGAACCGCTGCGGAAGAAATTTCGTGGAAGAACCTCGGCCAGCAAGGAGAAGATTTGCATAGCTCCGCCCCCTTCGGGAAAGAGCTATCGAAGATCCTCCCCAAGCGACAGGAACAGCTGGAAGAAGCCATGGCCTCAACCAGCAACCCTGCCACCCAGAAGAAGAAGGCTGATGGACCAGGTGAGCCGACCCAGGCCAGGACATCTCCTCCTGAAGCCTCCTCAAGCCAACAGGCCACCAGGAAGCCGAACCAGGCTGCTCCAACCCTGGAGCCCTGGATGAAGCAGACGGTGGCCCTGAAGCTGAAGGAGGTGGACGGGAGAGTGCCGGACATGACGGAAGAAGTGTTCTGCCAGAAGATGCTCCTGGACCAGGGCTTCGCTAAGCCGGAGACCATCAGCATCCAGGCCTTCATGACCGGGATGTTCTTCGTGACCTTTGCTTCGATCAACATCTGCAGAAGGTACTGGGAGATGGTGAAAGCGGCGAGGCCTGAATCCCCTTTCTCTCGCTTTGTGGGCAACTGCCCTGTCCAAAGAGAGGAAAGGCGGGTGACGGTCTCAATGCGGAACCCACACACCCCCGGCAAAGACATCACCACGCTCCTGAAGCGGTTCTGCACAGTGGTGAGGGAACCCACCCACATCCTGAACGGACTCGGCTTCTGGACTGGCAAGTGGTCGGTAATCGTCCGACTGAACAAGGATTCGAGCGCGGAAGACGGCCTCCAGCACCTGCCCCAGTCATTCTCGCTGGGCAACTCCTACGGCCTCATCTACTACCCGGACATGCCGCAGATCTGCAGGAGATGCAGCAAGAAGGGTCATTCGGTGAAGGACTGCAAGGAGGACGCCTGCAAGAACTGCCGGGTAACAGGACACGAGACCAAAGACTGCCCGAAACGGACAATGTGCAACCTCTGCGGACAAGCAGCCCACTCTTACAAGGACTGCCCGAAGAGGGATCGATCCTGGGCAACTGTAGCGGCGAAAGCTCCGGCCAGAGGGAACCCCGCCCCAACCAGAGCTCCAGCGGCGCAGAAGACCGGGAATAAGAAGGATGGTAAGAAGACGACAGTCCCTCCCCCCCGCCTCCCGGCCCTCCCTCGCCCTACCCTTCCCACCCTCCCTCGCCCGGCCCTCCCCACCCCCCCGTCCCCAACCCCTGTCACCCCCACTGAGGCTCTCACCTTCTCCTACCCACCCATCTCAGTGGTCCTGTCACCTGCACCTCTCCCAACCCAGCCTCCCTTCTCCCCAGCTCCAGCAGCACTAACATCTTCCCCTCCAGCTGCTGGAGTCCTCTCCCTGGAGGATTTTCCCCCTCTTGTCTCCTCAGGTGCCATCCAGAGGAAGAGAAAGGTGAGGGACAGCCCAGCGGCTGAGTCCTCAAAGCGACAAGTCGTGGAAATCTGCGAAGACTCCCTTGCGCAGCAGGAGGAAATGGAGCAGATGGTGGAGGAACTCGTGTCTGAACCTGAGGTCATCGACTTCACAACAGACATCCAGGTGGCTACAATCCTGGAACAATTTCTGTCAGAGGGCCTGCTGGATCTTTCGGACCCGCCAGGCGAGGAGGATCCGCCCGACCGGACTGGTAACTAAGGTGTATCGTTTGCACTAACCTTCTTTATTCTCCCCCATGGCTGCTAAACTTAACATCTTTAGCCTCAATGTGAGGAGTGTTAGAGATAGGACTAGATGTCAGATGGTGCTAACTTTTCTTTCCAAGCAGTCGAGTGATGTATTTATGCTGCAGGAATGTACTCTCCCCTCTTCCAGGTCATACCATCATCTGGCCAGGCAGTGGACCCATGGCCCGTCCTACTGGTCTGGTGGGGGCGACTGTAAGTCTGCAGGGGTTGCCATCCTGATTAGGGGAGGCGTATTTACTGTTGACTCTGTCCAGGAGCTCGCCTGCGGCCGCTTGTTGGTCGTAGACGGTTCCTGGGCAGGAGAGCCGATTAGGCTCATCAACGTGTACGCCCCCCCTATGAAGGCTGAGCGCCTGGAACTATTCCAGACCCTGCGGACCCAGCTCGCCACCACTAGGGCAGTGGTGATGGCCGGGGACTTCAACTGCCCCATCGAAGAGGATGGACGAAGTTCCGGCACTTCAATCAAGCTGGATGTCAGTTCCAAACTGCTTATCGAGATGGTAACCGAAGCATCCTTGCAGGACGTTGTGGGCTCCATGGGGATCGGCTCTGTGAACTATTCATGGAGCCGACCCGATGGCTCACTTCGTTCTCGGATTGACTTTGTGTTCACCTCCCGGGCAGTCAAGCAGCATGGGCACTCCATGGTCCCCTGCTTCTTCTCTGACCACAGGGCCATTCTCTTCCAGGGTGCCATCGGCCACGGTTTTCCTCCCGGCCCTGGCTCCTGGAAGCTGAATTGTGCCCTGCTGGAAAGAGAGGAGGTACTGGCGGAACTTAGAGACGCCTATATTGTTTGGAGGAATGATAAAGTTTTCTTTGACAAAACCTGTGACTGGTGGGAATATGTTAAAGTTGAATTTCGTTGTTTCTTTCAGGCAAAAAGTCGCCAACAGGCGTGTGAGAGGAAGAGAGACTTCAGAGAGATGCAGCGTCAGCTGCGATCCCTGCAAGACCTCCTTCAATGTGGCTGGGACGTCAGGAAGGAGCTGGAGGAAGCCAAAAAGGGCCTGAAAGGGCACTTTGAGGAGGAATCCAAGCGAATTGTCTTTCGTTCCAAGGTGGAGAACCTGGAGAAGGGTGAGAAATGTAACTCGTTCTTTTTCAGGAAACTCCATGCCGGCCACACGCCCCTGAAGGAACTCCGAGATGAGACCGGAAACATGCATTCTGGGAAGAAGGAGGTGATGGGAGTCGTCACAGACTACTACCGAAGCCTCTACTCCCGGAAAACCACTGACCCCGAAGCCGCCGATAAATTCCTGTCAGGTATCACTAATCATCTTGATCCTGCAGGTACGGAGGCTATGGACGTACCCCTGACGGTGGAGGAACTGCTCTCTGCCGCTAAATCCTTCAGACCCGGCAGGACCCCGGGCAGTGATGGTCTCCCAGCAGAGCTCTATGTAGCGCTGGGGGACTTGATCTGTCCGGACCTGCTGGAGCTCTATGAGGAGATGGTGGTGGAGGGTAGAATGCCACCGTCCTTGAGAGAAGGCATGATCACGATCTTGTATAAGCGGAAGGGGGAGAGATGTGACCTGGAAAACTGGCGTCCCATCTCTCTCCTGAACGTGGACTACAAGATCCTCGCCAAAGTATTGACCAACAGACTGAAGGTTGTCATCGGACGGATCATCGGATCGGACCAAACCTGCGGCATTCCTGGCCGTAGGGTGGCCGACAGTCTTGCCCTGGTGAGGGACACGGTGCATTACATGCAAAGCCGCCGTACACACGCGGCCCTGGTCAGTCTGGATCAGGAGAAGGCTTTTGACCGGGTCTCTCACGAATTCATGGGTAAGGCTCTGCGTAGGCTGCGGCTTGGCAGGTTGTTCTGTTTGTATGTTAACCTGATGTATTGCGACATTTACAGCTCGGTGCTGGTGAACGGCTGGAAGACTGACCCCTTTCCTGTATCGTCTGGGGTTAGACAAGGCTGTCCTCTTTCACCTCTCCTTTTTGTTTGTGTTATAGAGCTCTTCGCAGAGGCTATCCGGCAGAATGGAGAGATCAGAGGGATCACCGCACCAGGTCCAGGACACTTCGAGGTCAAATGCTCGCTGTACATGGACGACGTGACCGTCTTCTGCACTGACCAGAGTTCGGTGACTGCACTCGTCCAGACCTGCGAGGAGTTCGGACGCGCTTCAGGGGCAAAAGTCAACTGCGGGAAGTCGGAAGCCATGCTCTTCGGAAAGTGGTACCTGCCTTCTCCTGCCTCCTTCCCTTTTACTATCAAGCCGGACTTCATCAAAATTCTGGGAGTCTGGTTCGGTAAGGAAGGTGCAGCCCTAAAGTCGTGGGAAGAACGCTTGGCCAAAGTCAACCAAAGGATCGGACTGTGGAGCCTCAGACAACTCACTATTGAGGGCAAAGCAATGGTCCTGCGTAACGAAGTCTTGCCTGTGCTACAATACACTGCACAGGCATGGCCCCCTCTTGCAACGGTCTCGAGGGCCATTACCAGGACTGTGTTTCGCTTCATCTGGGGCTCGAAAATGGACAGAGTAAAGCGGACTGTTATGTACAAGGAGCCCCGCAAAGGTGGGAAGGGTATACCCGACATTCCCACTCTGCTGCGGATCGCTTTTGCATGTGACTGTGTTCGTAGGACTCTGAGGACAGCAAACGGCTCTGCGGGCAAGGCCATGTCCCGCTACTTCCTCCTTCCCCTCTGGCGAGGTTTTGGCTGGGACAAGTGGGACAGCTCCTTCCCTTACAACTGGCACGCTCCCTGGTTCTACGGAGATGTTGTCCGGTTTGTGAGGGAGCATCAACTGGAGGGTCTTAAGCCCGACTTGTGGAAACCTAAGACGATCCACAAGCACATCAGAGCAAAGGACTCACTGGAGTTTGTTCCAGGGCTTCATGCCGACACGTTGGAGACTGTTTGGACTAACGTGTCATCTGGCAGGTTGACCAACGGGCACAAGGACATTTCATGGATGGCCATCCAGGGAGGACTGCCTCTTAGGTCATTCATGCATGCCCGCAACCTGTGCAAGACCCGGTACTGCCCCAGGTGCCCCTTCACGGAGGAAACATCTTTGCACATTTTCTGGCAGTGCCCCTTTGCACAGGGTCTGTTGAAAGCCTTGGAACATGAACTCAAGGACTCAGTACCCAGGAACAGACTGTCGTACCGCTCGGTACTTTATGGACTATTTCCTGGGAATACCACGGATGGAGCAATCCAGGAAGCCTGGCGCCTTATGAACTGCTTTAAGGACGCTATATGGTTTGCCAGAAACCGTCTGATTTTGCGGAGAGAGAGTGTGTCCGTCCAGGACTGCCGCAGGCTGATCCACAGCCTGCTCAGAGACTATTCCACCTGGGACAGCCCGGACGTCGATGAGGAAGAGGACTGATACTCCCCTTCCCCCCACTCTCCCTTCTTGTGTGTTGTCTTTCAATAAAGCTTCGGGCCTGTGATTTCCCCCTTCCCTACCCCCTCCTACCCACTCCCCTATCCCATCACTTGTCTGTAATGCTTTGTTGTTTGGCTTTAGTGAATGCAAGAATGTTAGTGTAGCATGTGGTGTAATGTATAGCATAGGCTAGCCTGTACTGTGTATTATACTGTCATGTTATGTTTGACGACTGTTATTATTTATTATTTGCTGCTTCATGGCTTGCGCTGTGTCGCAGTAATGTTTGTATGATGACGATTGATTGTCAATAAAGCATTTTTCAATCAAAAATCTGTTCTTATCAGTTTAATATCTGATACGTCCCCTATCTGGGGACCATATATTAAATGGATTTTTAGAACAGGGAGATGGAAATAGAGCTTGCTCTGTCCACTCCACGCATTGACCTGGTATTGCAGTATTTCCAGGACCGGTGCACCCTTCCCTTATGTGTTGACTAAAATCAGATTCCAAAAGTGTTTTTTCTCTTTGCCATTGTTTCTGTCTTTCTGAAGGGATCTCCCCTTTTAATCCCATTATTTCAACACCTGTTGGACAATGCATTTGTACAGTCATGTGTGATAATGAGCTCATTTATTAAATGCAATTAATGAATACATTGCCACCTCTTGTTGTGTGTGTGTGTGTGTGTGTGTGTGTGTCTTCTGTGTTTCTGTGTTTCCGGCATTTCACATTGGAACAGCTCATTCACCTTCCTTGTCTTCTCTCCGCCCTCCCTCCCTCCCTCCCTCCCTCCTAGGTAAGTTAAAGAGCTGCACCTGAGCCAGCCACTGATTGATGCAGCACCACAGTCAAATAGTGGAGTGGAGTGGAGTAGGGGAACAGCAAACAGCCATTAAAGCAGCCAGCCGCCTACCCGCCACAATGGACCTACCTGTGTACACTAGGTGGATGTGATGGAATGTACTGTCGTCCCTACATTTCAAGAAGAAGTAAGAATTGCAGTTGCAACAAACCCTTGCTTGCCTACAAAGAGAGCAGCAATTTGGATTTGTTACTATGTTACCTGGAAGAATAACAAACTGTGCAAGGATGGAGGTTGTAGGAGCAAAGAGAAGTTGTCTGTAAAGTTGGTGGATGCCTATTTTCCATTTTGCAGTCCCTTGTCTCCCTCTTGTGGCCTCCTGGAGGCAAATAAATGTGCAAAAAAAAGACAGCCTGGCGGCCGGCTGTTGCAGTGTTGCCCTCTCAGGCAACACTGAGTGACTGACTGAGCCTCACAGTCTTATATAAAGTTCAGACGGAACTTTGCACGTGTCATAGTGGAGCCCTCAGGATTCCAGAGCCAGCTTTCTGACATCATAATGGGGCCTGCCTCAGAGATAAAAGCCTGGGCCCAGGCAGTGTTGTTCAGTGCTGCTCAGCAGGCAGCACAGGACTGGATTAAAGCTGATACAAGGTGTGAAGGAACAAGGGGTGGCTGTGGGCATGCACTTGCTGCCGCTGCCAGTGTTTATCTGCATGGCAGGAGGGCATTTGGGCGTTGCCAGGAAGGCGTTTTTATGTAGATTCCTCCTCTTTCAGCACTGCATTGTGGTGCAAGCAAAAGAAGCAAATCCTGTCTGGCTTCCTCTCCGGCCTTTATTCACCTCCCGCTTAGTAGCTGTAAATGTGTGTGAGCCTGCAGGGCCCCATGGAATTGCCTAGGAGTAGGCTGAATCGCTGCAAGGGGTGAACAGCAGTATGGGACAGGCTCGGGCAAGGCAAGGGCCGCTCGGGTTATCGCTTCTCGGCCTTTTGGCTAAGATCAAGTGTAGTATCTGTTCTTATCAGTTTAATATCTGATACGTCCCCTATCTGGGGACCATATATTAAATGGATTTTTAGAACAGGGAGATGGAAATAGAGCTTGCTCTGTCCACTCCACGCATTGACCTGGTATTGCAGTATTTCCAGGACCGGTGCACCCTTCCCTTATGTGTTGACTAAAATCAGATTCCAAAAGTGTTTTTTCTCTTTGCCATTGTTTCTGTCTTTCTGAAGGGATCTCCCCTTTTAATCCCATTATTTCAACACCTGTTGGACAATGCATTTGTACAGTCATGTGTGATAATGAGCTCATTTATTAAATGCAATTAATGAATACATTGCCACCTCTTGTTGTGTGTGTGTGTGTGTGTGTGTGTGTGTCTTCTGTGTTTCTGTGTTTCCGGCATTTCACATTGGAACAGCTCATTCACCTTCCTTGTCTTCTCTCCGCCCTCCCTCCCTCCCTCCCTCCCTCCTAGGTAAGTTAAAGAGCTGCACCTGAGCCAGCCACTGATTGATGCAGCACCACAGTCAAATAGTGGAGTGGAGTGGAGTAGGGGAACAGCAAACAGCCATTAAAGCAGCCAGCCGCCTACCCGCCACAATGGACCTACCTGTGTACACTAGGTGGATGTGATGGAATGTACTGTCGTCCCTACATTTCAAGAAGAAGTAAGAATTGCAGTTGCAACAAACCCTTGCTTGCCTACAAAGAGAGCAGCAATTTGGATTTGTTACTATGTTACCTGGAAGAATAACAAACTGTGCAAGGATGGAGGTTGTAGGAGCAAAGAGAAGTTGTCTGTAAAGTTGGTGGATGCCTATTTTCCATTTTGCAGTCCCTTGTCTCCCTCTTGTGGCCTCCTGGAGGCAAATAAATGTGCAAAAAAAAGACAGCCTGGCGGCCGGCTGTTGCAGTGTTGCCCTCTCAGGCAACACTGAGTGACTGACTGAGCCTCACAGTCTTATATAAAGTTCAGACGGAACTTTGCACGTGTCATAGTGGAGCCCTCAGGATTCCAGAGCCAGCTTTCTGACATCATAATGGGGCCTGCCTCAGAGATAAAAGCCTGGGCCCAGGCAGTGTTGTTCAGTGCTGCTCAGCAGGCAGCACAGGACTGGATTAAAGCTGATACAAGGTGTGAAGGAACAAGGGGTGGCTGTGGGCATGCACTTGCTGCCGCTGCCAGTGTTTATCTGCATGGCAGGAGGGCATTTGGGCGTTGCCAGGAAGGCGTTTTTATGTAGATTCCTCCTCTTTCAGCACTGCATTGTGGTGCAAGCAAAAGAAGCAAATCCTGTCTGGCTTCCTCTCCGGCCTTTATTCACCTCCCGCTTAGTAGCTGTAAATGTGTGTGAGCCTGCAGGGCCCCATGGAATTGCCTAGGAGTAGGCTGAATCGCTGCAAGGGGTGAACAGCAGTATGGGACAGGCTCGGGCAAGGCAAGGGCCGCTCGGGTTATCGCTTCTCGGCCTTTTGGCTAAGATCAAGTGTAGTATCTGTTCTTATCAGTTTAATATCTGATACGTCCCCTATCTGGGGACCATATATTAAATGGATTTTTAGAACAGGGAGATGGAAATAGAGCTTGCTCTGTCCACTCCACGCATTGACCTGGTATTGCAGTATTTCCAGGACCGGTGCACCCTTCCCTTATGTGTTGACTAAAATCAGATTCCAAAAGTGTTTTTTCTCTTTGCCATTGTTTCTGTCTTTCTGAAGGGATCTCCCCTTTTAATCCCATTATTTCAACACCTGTTGGACAATGCATTTGTACAGTCATGTGTGATAATGAGCTCATTTATTAAATGCAATTAATGAATACATTGCCACCTCTTGTTGTGTGTGTGTGTGTGTGTGTGTGTGTGTCTTCTGTGTTTCTGTGTTTCCGGCATTTCACATTGGAACAGCTCATTCACCTTCCTTGTCTTCTCTCCGCCCTCCCTCCCTCCCTCCCTCCCTCCTAGGTAAGTTAAAGAGCTGCACCTGAGCCAGCCACTGATTGATGCAGCACCACAGTCAAATAGTGGAGTGGAGTGGAGTAGGGGAACAGCAAACAGCCATTAAAGCAGCCAGCCGCCTACCCGCCACAATGGACCTACCTGTGTACACTAGGTGGATGTGATGGAATGTACTGTCGTCCCTACATTTCAAGAAGAAGTAAGAATTGCAGTTGCAACAAACCCTTGCTTGCCTACAAAGAGAGCAGCAATTTGGATTTGTTACTATGTTACCTGGAAGAATAACAAACTGTGCAAGGATGGAGGTTGTAGGAGCAAAGAGAAGTTGTCTGTAAAGTTGGTGGATGCCTATTTTCCATTTTGCAGTCCCTTGTCTCCCTCTTGTGGCCTCCTGGAGGCAAATAAATGTGCAAAAAAAAGACAGCCTGGCGGCCGGCTGTTGCAGTGTTGCCCTCTCAGGCAACACTGAGTGACTGACTGAGCCTCACAGTCTTATATAAAGTTCAGACGGAACTTTGCACGTGTCATAGTGGAGCCCTCAGGATTCCAGAGCCAGCTTTCTGACATCATAATGGGGCCTGCCTCAGAGATAAAAGCCTGGGCCCAGGCAGTGTTGTTCAGTGCTGCTCAGCAGGCAGCACAGGACTGGATTAAAGCTGATACAAGGTGTGAAGGAACAAGGGGTGGCTGTGGGCATGCACTTGCTGCCGCTGCCAGTGTTTATCTGCATGGCAGGAGGGCATTTGGGCGTTGCCAGGAAGGCGTTTTTATGTAGATTCCTCCTCTTTCAGCACTGCATTGTGGTGCAAGCAAAAGAAGCAAATCCTGTCTGGCTTCCTCTCCGGCCTTTATTCACCTCCCGCTTAGTAGCTGTAAATGTGTGTGAGCCTGCAGGGCCCCATGGAATTGCCTAGGAGTAGGCTGAATCGCTGCAAGGGGTGAACAGCAGTATGGGACAGGCTCGGGCAAGGCAAGGGCCGCTCGGGTTATCGCTTCTCGGCCTTTTGGCTAAGATCAAGTGTAGTATCTGTTCTTATCAGTCCTTGTAAGGATAGATAGCTCGGAGAACCACTGGGGGCTATAAACACTAGCTTAGCGATCCAAGAGCGTTCCAGACGAAGCCGGCGACGAACTGCGGAGAAGAACCAGCGAAGACGACGATCCAGAAGGGAGAAGCCGCCATCGGGGAAGAAGCTCCGGGAGATCGCTGCCGGGAAGAAGAAGGAGAACTTCGGAGAAGAGCCGCTGCTGAAGGGGATCTTCGAAGAAGCTCGGCCGCAGAAGAAGAAGCTCGACGAGGAACCGCTGCGGAAGAAATTTCGTGGAAGAACCTCGGCCAGCAAGGAGAAGATTTGCATAGCTCCGCCCCCTTCGGGAAAGAGCTATCGAAGATCCTCCCCAAGCGACAGGAACAGCTGGAAGAAGCCATGGCCTCAACCAGCAACCCTGCCACCCAGAAGGAGAAGGCTGATGGACCAGGTGAGCCGGCCCAGGCCAGGACATCTCCTCCTGAAGCCTCCTCAAGCCAACAGGCCACCAGGAAGCCGAACCAGGCTGCTCCAACCCTGGAGCCCTGGATGAAGCAGACGGTGGCCCTGAAGCTCAAGGAGGTGGACGGGAGAGTGCCGGACATGACGGAAGAAGTGTTCTGCCAGAAGATGCTCCTGGATCAGGGCTTCGCTAAGCCGGAGACCATCAGCATCCAGGCCTTCATGACCGGGATGTTCTTCGTGACCTTCGCTTCGATCAACATCTGCAGAAGGTACTGGGAGATGGTGAAAGCGGCGAGGCCTGAATCCCCTTTCTCTCGCTTTGTGGGCAACTGCCCTGTCCAAAGAGAGGAAAGGCGGGTGACGGTCTCAATGCGGAACCCACACACCCCCGGCAAAGACATCACCACGCTCCTGAAGCGGTTCTGCACAGTGGTGAGGGAACCCACCCACATCCTGAACGGACTCGGCTTCTGGACTGGCAAGTGGTCGGTAATCGTCCGACTGAACAAGGATTCGAGCGCGGAAGACGGCCTCCAGCACCTGCCCCAGTCATTCTCGCTGGGCAACTCCTACGGCCTCATCTATTACCCGGACATGCCGCAGATCTGCAGGAGATGCAGCAAGAAGGGTCATTCGGTGAAGGACTGCAAGGAGGACGCCTGCAAGAACTGCCGGGTAACAGGACACGAGACCAAAGACTGCCCGAAACGGACAATGTGCAACCTCTGCGGACAAGCAGCCCACTCTTACAAGGACTGCCCGAAGAGGGATCGATCCTGGGCAACTGTAGCAGCGAAAGCTCCAGCCAGAGGGAACCCCGCCCCAGCCAGAGCTCCAGCGGCACAGAAGACCGGGAAAAAGAAGGATGGTAAGAAGACGACAGTCCCTCCCCCCCCTCTCCCGGCCCTCCCTCGCCCTACCCTTCCCACCCTCCCTCGCCCGGCCCTCCCCACCCCCCCGTCCCCAACCCCTGTCACCCCCACTGAGGCTCTCACCTTCTCCTACCCACCCATCTCAGTGGTCCTGTCACCTGCACCTCTCCCAACCCAGCCTCCCTTCTCCCCAGCTCCAGCAGCACTAACATCTTCCCCTCCAGCTGCTGGAGTCCTCTCCCTGGAGGTTTTTCCCCCTCTTGTCTTCTCAGGTGCCATCCAGAGGAAGAGAAAGGTGAGGGACAGCCCAGCTGCTGAGTCCTCAAAGAGACAAGTCGTGGAAATCTGCGAAGATTCCCTTGCGCAGCAGGAGGAAATGGAGCAGATGGTGGAGGAACTCGTGTCTGAACCTGAGGTCATCGACTTCACAACAGACATCCAGGTGGCTACAATCCTGGAACAATTTTTGTCAGAGGGCCTGCTGGATCTTCCGGACCCGCCAGGCTCCAGAGAGGAGGATCCGCCCGACCGGACTGGTAACTGAGGTGTATCGCTTGCACTAACCTTCTTTATTCTCCCCCATGGCTGCTAAACTTAACATCTTTGGCCTCAATGTGAGGAGTGTTAGAGATAGGACTAGATGTCAGATGGTGCTAACTTTTCTTTCCAAGCAGTCGAGTGATGTATTTATGCTGCAGGAATGTACTCTCCCCTCTTCCAGGTCATACCATCATCTGGCCAGGCAGTGGACCCATGGCCCGTCCTACTGGTCTGGTGGGGGCGACTGTAAGTCTGCAGGGGTTGCCATCCTGATTAGGGGAAGCGTATTTACTGTTGACTCTGTCCAGGAGCTCGTCTGCGGCCGCTTGTTGGTCGTAGACGGTTCCTGGGCGGGAGAGCCGATTAGGCTCATCAACGTGTACGCTCCCCCTATGAAGGCTGAGCGCCTGGAACTATTCCAGACCCTGCGGACCCAGCTCGCCACCACTAGGGCAGTGGTGATGGCCGGGGACTTCAACTGCCCCATCGAAGAGGATGGACGAAGTTCCGGCACTTCAATCAAGCTGGATGTCAGTTCCAAACTGCTTATCGAGATGGTAACCGAAGCATCCTTGCAGGACGTTGTGGGCTCCATGGGGATCGGCTCTGTGAACTATTCATGGAGCCGACCCGATGGCTCACTTCGTTCTCGGATTGACTTTGTGTTCACCTCCCGGGCAGTCAAGCAGCATGGGCACTCCATGGTCCCCTGCTTCTTCTCGGACCACAGGGCCATTCTCTTCCAGGGTGCCATCGGCCACGGTTTTCCTCCCGGCCCTGGCTCCTGGAAGCTGAATTGTGCCCTGCTGGAAAGAGAAGAGGTACTGGCGGAACTTAGAGACGCCTATATTGTTTGGAGGAATGATAAAGTTTTCTTTGACAAAACCTGTGACTGGTGGGAATATGTTAAAGTTGAATTTCGTTGTTTCTTTCAGGCAAAAAGTCGTCAACAGGCGTGTGAGAGGAAGAGAGACTTCAGAGAGATGCAGCGTCAGCTGCGATCCCTGCAAGACCTCCTTCAATGCGGCTGGGACGTCAGGAAGGAGCTGGAGGAAGCCAAAAAGGGCCTGAAAAGGCACTTTGAGGAGGAATCCAAGCGAATTGTCTTTCGTTCCAAGGTGGAGAACCTGGAGAAGGGTGAGAAATGTAACTCGTTCTTTTTCAGGAAACTCCATGCCGGCCACACGCCCCTGAAGGAACTCCGAGATGAGACCGGAAACATGCATTCTGGGAAGAAGGAGGTGATGGGAGTCGTCACAGACTACTACCGAAGCCTCTACTCCCGGAAAACCACTGACCCCGAAGCCGCCGATAAATTCCTGTCAGGTATCACTAATCATCTTGATCCTGCAGGTACGGAGGCTATGGACGTACCCCTGACGGTGGAGGAACTGCTCTCTGCCGCTAAATCCTTCAGACCCGGCAGGACCCCGGGCAGTGATGGTCTCCCAGCAGAGCTCTATGTAGCGCTGGGGGACTTGATCTGTCCGGACCTGCTGGAGCTCTATGAGGAGATGGTGGTGGAGGGTAGAATGCCACCGTCCTTGAGAGAAGGCATGATCACGATCTTGTATAAGCGGAAGGGGGAGAGATGTGACCTGAAAAACTGGCGTCCCATCTCTCTCCTGAACGTGGACTACAAGATCCTCGCCAAAGTATTGACCAACAGACTGAAGGTTGTCATCGGACAGATCATCGGATCGGACCAAACCTGCGGCATTCCTGGCCGTAGGGTGGCCGACAGTCTTGCCCTGGTGAGGGACACGGTGCATTACATGCAAAGCCGCCGTACACACGCGGCCCTGGTCAGTCTGGATCAGGAGAAGGCTTTTGACCGGGTCTCTCACGAATTCATGGGTAAGGCTCTGCGTAGGCTGCGGCTTGGCAGGTTGTTCTGTTTGTATGTTAACCTGATGTATTGCGACATTTACAGCTCGGTGCTGGTGAACGGCTGGAAGACTGACCCCTTTCCTGTATCGTCGGGGGTTAGACAAGGCTGTCCTCTTTCACCTCTCCTTTTTGTTTGTGTTATAGAGCTCTTCGCAGAGGCTATCCGGCAGAATGGAGAGATCAGAGGGATCACCGCACCAGGTCCAGGACACTTCGAGGTCAAATGCTCGCTGTACATGGACGACGTGACCGTCTTCTGCGCTGACCAGAGTTCGGTGACTGCACTCGTCCAGACCTGTGAGGAGTTCGGACGCGCTTCAGGGGCAAAAGTCAACTGCGGGAAGTCGGAAGCCATGCTCTTCGGAAAGTGGTACCTGCCTTCTCCTGCCTCCTTCCCGTTTACTATCAAGCCGGACTTCATCAAAATTCTGGGAGTCTGGTTCGGTAAGGAAGGTGCAGCCCTAAAGTCGTGGGAAGAACGCTTGGCCAAAGTCAACCAAAGGATCGGACTGTGGAGCCTCAGACAACTCACTATTGAGGGCAAAGCAATGGTCCTGCGTAACGAAGTCTTGCCTGTGCTACAATACACTGCACAGGCATGGCCCCCTCTTGCCACCGTCTCGAGGGCCATTACCAGGACTGTGTTTCGCTTCATCTGGGGCTCGAAAATGGACAGAGTAAAGCGGACTGTTATGTACAAGGAGCCCCGCAAAGGTGGGAAGGGTATACCCGACATTCCCACTCTGCTGCGGATCGCTTTTGTATGTGACTGTGTTCGTAGGACTCTGAGGACAGCAAACGGCTCTGCGGGCAAGGCCATGTCCCGCTACTTCCTCCTTCCCCTCTGGCGAGGTTTTGGCTGGGACAAGTGGGACAGCTCCTTCCCTTACAACTGGCACGCTCCCTGGTTCTACGGAGATGTCGTCCGGTTCGTGAGGGAGCATCAACTGGAGGGTCTTAAGCCCGACTTGTGGAAACCTAAGACGATCCACAAGCACATCAGAGCAAAGGACTCACTGGAGTCTGTTCCAGGGCTTCATGCCGACACGTTGGAGACTGTTTGGACTAACGTGTCATCTGGCAGGTTGACCAACGGGCACAAGGACATTTCATGGATGGCCATCCAGGGAGGACTGCCTCTTAGGTCATTCATGCATGCCCGCAACCTGTGCAAGACCCGGTACTGCCCCAGGTGCCCCTTCACGGAGGAAACATCTTTGCACATTTTCTGGCAGTGCCCCTTTGCACAGGGTCTGTTGAAAGCCTTGGAACATGAACTCAAGGACTCAGTACCCAGGAACAGACTGTCGTACCGCTCGGTACTTTATGGACTATTTCCTGGGAATACCACGGATGGAGCAATCCAGGAAGCCTGGCGCCTTATGAACTGCTTTAAGGACGCTATATGGTTTGCCAGGAACCGTCTGATTTTGCGGAGAGAGAGTGTGTCCGTCCAGGACTGCCGCAGGCTGATCCACAGCCTGCTCAGAGACTATTCCACCTGGGACAGCCCGGACGTCGATGAGGAAGAGGACTGATACTCCCCTTCCCCCCACTCTCCCTTCTTGTGTGTTGTCTTTCAATAAAGCTTCGGGCCTGTGATTTCCCCCTTCCCTATCCCCTCCTACCCACTCCCCTATCCCATCACTTGTCTGTAATGCTTTGTTGTTTGGCTTTAGTGAATGCAAGAATGATTAGTGTAGCATGTGGTGTAATGTATAGCATAGGCTAGCCTGTACTGTGTATTATACTGTCATGTTATGTTTGACGACTGTTATTATTTATTATTTGCTGCTTCATGGCTTGCGCTGCGTCGCAGTAATGTTTGTATGATGACGATTGATTGTCAATAAAGCATTTTTCAATCAAAAAATCTGTTCTTATCAGTTTAATATCTGATACGTCCCCTATCTGGGGACCATATATTAAATGGATTTTTAGAACAGGGAGATGGAAATAGAGCTTGCTCTGTCCACTCCACGCATTGACCTGGTATTGCAGTATTTCCAGGACCGGTGCACCCTTCCCTTATGTGTTGACTAAAATCAGATTCCAAAAGTGTTTTTTCTCTTTGCCATTGTTTCTGTCTTTCTGAAGGGATCTCCCCTTTTAATCCCATTATTTCAACACCTGTTGGACAATGCATTTGTACAGTCATGTGTGATAATGAGCTCATTTATTAAATGCAATTAATGAATACATTGCCACCTCTTGTTGTGTGTGTGTGTGTGTGTGTGTGTGTGTCTTCTGTGTTTCTGTGTTTCCGGCATTTCACATTGGAACAGCTCATTCACCTTCCTTGTCTTCTCTCCGCCCTCCCTCCCTCCCTCCCTCCCTCCTAGGTAAGTTAAAGAGCTGCACCTGAGCCAGCCACTGATTGATGCAGCACCACAGTCAAATAGTGGAGTGGAGTGGAGTAGGGGAACAGCAAACAGCCATTAAAGCAGCCAGCCGCCTACCCGCCACAATGGACCTACCTGTGTACACTAGGTGGATGTGATGGAATGTACTGTCGTCCCTACATTTCAAGAAGAAGTAAGAATTGCAGTTGCAACAAACCCTTGCTTGCCTACAAAGAGAGCAGCAATTTGGATTTGTTACTATGTTACCTGGAAGAATAACAAACTGTGCAAGGATGGAGGTTGTAGGAGCAAAGAGAAGTTGTCTGTAAAGTTGGTGGATGCCTATTTTCCATTTTGCAGTCCCTTGTCTCCCTCTTGTGGCCTCCTGGAGGCAAATAAATGTGCAAAAAAAAGACAGCCTGGCGGCCGGCTGTTGCAGTGTTGCCCTCTCAGGCAACACTGAGTGACTGACTGAGCCTCACAGTCTTATATAAAGTTCAGACGGAACTTTGCACGTGTCATAGTGGAGCCCTCAGGATTCCAGAGCCAGCTTTCTGACATCATAATGGGGCCTGCCTCAGAGATAAAAGCCTGGGCCCAGGCAGTGTTGTTCAGTGCTGCTCAGCAGGCAGCACAGGACTGGATTAAAGCTGATACAAGGTGTGAAGGAACAAGGGGTGGCTGTGGGCATGCACTTGCTGCCGCTGCCAGTGTTTATCTGCATGGCAGGAGGGCATTTGGGCGTTGCCAGGAAGGCGTTTTTATGTAGATTCCTCCTCTTTCAGCACTGCATTGTGGTGCAAGCAAAAGAAGCAAATCCTGTCTGGCTTCCTCTCCGGCCTTTATTCACCTCCCGCTTAGTAGCTGTAAATGTGTGTGAGCCTGCAGGGCCCCATGGAATTGCCTAGGAGTAGGCTGAATCGCTGCAAGGGGTGAACAGCAGTATGGGACAGGCTCGGGCAAGGCAAGGGCCGCTCGGGTTATCGCTTCTCGGCCTTTTGGCTAAGATCAAGTGTAGTATCTGTTCTTATCAGTTTAATATCTGATACGTCCCCTATCTGGGGACCATATATTAAATGGATTTTTAGAACAGGGAGATGGAAATAGAGCTTGCTCTGTCCACTCCACGCATTGACCTGGTATTGCAGTATTTCCAGGACCGGTGCACCCTTCCCTTATGTGTTGACTAAAATCAGATTCCAAAAGTGTTTTTTCTCTTTGCCATTGTTTCTGTCTTTCTGAAGGGATCTCCCCTTTTAATCCCATTATTTCAACACCTGTTGGACAATGCATTTGTACAGTCATGTGTGATAATGAGCTCATTTATTAAATGCAATTAATGAATACATTGCCACCTCTTGTTGTGTGTGTGTGTGTGTGTGTGTGTGTGTCTTCTGTGTTTCTGTGTTTCCGGCATTTCACATTGGAACAGCTCATTCACCTTCCTTGTCTTCTCTCCGCCCTCCCTCCCTCCCTCCCTCCCTCCTAGGTAAGTTAAAGAGCTGCACCTGAGCCAGCCACTGATTGATGCAGCACCACAGTCAAATAGTGGAGTGGAGTGGAGTAGGGGAACAGCAAACAGCCATTAAAGCAGCCAGCCGCCTACCCGCCACAATGGACCTACCTGTGTACACTAGGTGGATGTGATGGAATGTACTGTCGTCCCTACATTTCAAGAAGAAGTAAGAATTGCAGTTGCAACAAACCCTTGCTTGCCTACAAAGAGAGCAGCAATTTGGATTTGTTACTATGTTACCTGGAAGAATAACAAACTGTGCAAGGATGGAGGTTGTAGGAGCAAAGAGAAGTTGTCTGTAAAGTTGGTGGATGCCTATTTTCCATTTTGCAGTCCCTTGTCTCCCTCTTGTGGCCTCCTGGAGGCAAATAAATGTGCAAAAAAAAGACAGCCTGGCGGCCGGCTGTTGCAGTGTTGCCCTCTCAGGCAACACTGAGTGACTGACTGAGCCTCACAGTCTTATATAAAGTTCAGACGGAACTTTGCACGTGTCATAGTGGAGCCCTCAGGATTCCAGAGCCAGCTTTCTGACATCATAATGGGGCCTGCCTCAGAGATAAAAGCCTGGGCCCAGGCAGTGTTGTTCAGTGCTGCTCAGCAGGCAGCACAGGACTGGATTAAAGCTGATACAAGGTGTGAAGGAACAAGGGGTGGCTGTGGGCATGCACTTGCTGCCGCTGCCAGTGTTTATCTGCATGGCAGGAGGGCATTTGGGCGTTGCCAGGAAGGCGTTTTTATGTAGATTCCTCCTCTTTCAGCACTGCATTGTGGTGCAAGCAAAAGAAGCAAATCCTGTCTGGCTTCCTCTCCGGCCTTTATTCACCTCCCGCTTAGTAGCTGTAAATGTGTGTGAGCCTGCAGGGCCCCATGGAATTGCCTAGGAGTAGGCTGAATCGCTGCAAGGGGTGAACAGCAGTATGGGACAGGCTCGGGCAAGGCAAGGGCCGCTCGGGTTATCGCTTCTCGGCCTTTTGGCTAAGATCAAGTGTAGTATCTGTTCTTATCAGTTTAATATCTGATACGTCCCCTATCTGGGGACCATATATTAAATGGATTTTTAGAACAGGGAGATGGAAATAGAGCTTGCTCTGTCCACTCCACGCATTGACCTGGTATTGCAGTATTTCCAGGACCGGTGCACCCTTCCCTTATGTGTTGACTAAAATCAGATTCCAAAAGTGTTTTTTCTCTTTGCCATTGTTTCTGTCTTTCTGAAGGGATCTCCCCTTTTAATCCCATTATTTCAACACCTGTTGGACAATGCATTTGTACAGTCATGTGTGATAATGAGCTCATTTATTAAATGCAATTAATGAATACATTGCCACCTCTTGTTGTGTGTGTGTGTGTGTGTGTGTGTGTGTCTTCTGTGTTTCTGTGTTTCCGGCATTTCACATTGGAACAGCTCATTCACCTTCCTTGTCTTCTCTCCGCCCTCCCTCCCTCCCTCCCTCCCTCCTAGGTAAGTTAAAGAGCTGCACCTGAGCCAGCCACTGATTGATGCAGCACCACAGTCAAATAGTGGAGTGGAGTGGAGTAGGGGAACAGCAAACAGCCATTAAAGCAGCCAGCCGCCTACCCGCCACAATGGACCTACCTGTGTACACTAGGTGGATGTGATGGAATGTACTGTCGTCCCTACATTTCAAGAAGAAGTAAGAATTGCAGTTGCAACAAACCCTTGCTTGCCTACAAAGAGAGCAGCAATTTGGATTTGTTACTATGTTACCTGGAAGAATAACAAACTGTGCAAGGATGGAGGTTGTAGGAGCAAAGAGAAGTTGTCTGTAAAGTTGGTGGATGCCTATTTTCCATTTTGCAGTCCCTTGTCTCCCTCTTGTGGCCTCCTGGAGGCAAATAAATGTGCAAAAAAAAGACAGCCTGGCGGCCGGCTGTTGCAGTGTTGCCCTCTCAGGCAACACTGAGTGACTGACTGAGCCTCACAGTCTTATATAAAGTTCAGACGGAACTTTGCACGTGTCATAGTGGAGCCCTCAGGATTCCAGAGCCAGCTTTCTGACATCATAATGGGGCCTGCCTCAGAGATAAAAGCCTGGGCCCAGGCAGTGTTGTTCAGTGCTGCTCAGCAGGCAGCACAGGACTGGATTAAAGCTGATACAAGGTGTGAAGGAACAAGGGGTGGCTGTGGGCATGCACTTGCTGCCGCTGCCAGTGTTTATCTGCATGGCAGGAGGGCATTTGGGCGTTGCCAGGAAGGCGTTTTTATGTAGATTCCTCCTCTTTCAGCACTGCATTGTGGTGCAAGCAAAAGAAGCAAATCCTGTCTGGCTTCCTCTCCGGCCTTTATTCACCTCCCGCTTAGTAGCTGTAAATGTGTGTGAGCCTGCAGGGCCCCATGGAATTGCCTAGGAGTAGGCTGAATCGCTGCAAGGGGTGAACAGCAGTATGGGACAGGCTCGGGCAAGGCAAGGGCCGCTCGGGTTATCGCTTCTCGGCCTTTTGGCTAAGATCAAGTGTAGTATCTGTTCTTATCAGTTTAATATCTGATACGTCCCCTATCTGGGGACCATATATTAAATGGATTTTTAGAACAGGGAGATGGAAATAGAGCTTGCTCTGTCCACTCCACGCATTGACCTGGTATTGCAGTATTTCCAGGACCGGTGCACCCTTCCCTTATGTGTTGACTAAAATCAGATTCCAAAAGTGTTTTTTCTCTTTGCCATTGTTTCTGTCTTTCTGAAGGGATCTCCCCTTTTAATCCCATTATTTCAACACCTGTTGGACAATGCATTTGTACAGTCATGTGTGATAATGAGCTCATTTATTAAATGCAATTAATGAATACATTGCCACCTCTTGTTGTGTGTGTGTGTGTGTGTGTGTGTGTGTCTTCTGTGTTTCTGTGTTTCCGGCATTTCACATTGGAACAGCTCATTCACCTTCCTTGTCTTCTCTCCGCCCTCCCTCCCTCCCTCCCTCCCTCCTAGGTAAGTTAAAGAGCTGCACCTGAGCCAGCCACTGATTGATGCAGCACCACAGTCAAATAGTGGAGTGGAGTGGAGTAGGGGAACAGCAAACAGCCATTAAAGCAGCCAGCCGCCTACCCGCCACAATGGACCTACCTGTGTACACTAGGTGGATGTGATGGAATGTACTGTCGTCCCTACATTTCAAGAAGAAGTAAGAATTGCAGTTGCAACAAACCCTTGCTTGCCTACAAAGAGAGCAGCAATTTGGATTTGTTACTATGTTACCTGGAAGAATAACAAACTGTGCAAGGATGGAGGTTGTAGGAGCAAAGAGAAGTTGTCTGTAAAGTTGGTGGATGCCTATTTTCCATTTTGCAGTCCCTTGTCTCCCTCTTGTGGCCTCCTGGAGGCAAATAAATGTGCAAAAAAAAGACAGCCTGGCGGCCGGCTGTTGCAGTGTTGCCCTCTCAGGCAACACTGAGTGACTGACTGAGCCTCACAGTCTTATATAAAGTTCAGACGGAACTTTGCACGTGTCATAGTGGAGCCCTCAGGATTCCAGAGCCAGCTTTCTGACATCATAATGGGGCCTGCCTCAGAGATAAAAGCCTGGGCCCAGGCAGTGTTGTTCAGTGCTGCTCAGCAGGCAGCACAGGACTGGATTAAAGCTGATACAAGGTGTGAAGGAACAAGGGGTGGCTGTGGGCATGCACTTGCTGCCGCTGCCAGTGTTTATCTGCATGGCAGGAGGGCATTTGGGCGTTGCCAGGAAGGCGTTTTTATGTAGATTCCTCCTCTTTCAGCACTGCATTGTGGTGCAAGCAAAAGAAGCAAATCCTGTCTGGCTTCCTCTCCGGCCTTTATTCACCTCCCGCTTAGTAGCTGTAAATGTGTGTGAGCCTGCAGGGCCCCATGGAATTGCCTAGGAGTAGGCTGAATCGCTGCAAGGGGTGAACAGCAGTATGGGACAGGCTCGGGCAAGGCAAGGGCCGCTCGGGTTATCGCTTCTCGGCCTTTTGGCTAAGATCAAGTGTAGTATCTGTTCTTATCAGTTTAATATCTGATACGTCCCCTATCTGGGGACCATATATTAAATGGATTTTTAGAACAGGGAGATGGAAATAGAGCTTGCTCTGTCCACTCCACGCATTGACCTGGTATTGCAGTATTTCCAGGACCGGTGCACCCTTCCCTTATGTGTTGACTAAAATCAGATTCCAAAAGTGTTTTTTCTCTTTGCCATTGTTTCTGTCTTTCTGAAGGGATCTCCCCTTTTAATCCCATTATTTCAACACCTGTTGGACAATGCATTTGTACAGTCATGTGTGATAATGAGCTCATTTATTAAATGCAATTAATGAATACATTGCCACCTCTTGTTGTGTGTGTGTGTGTGTGTGTGTGTGTGTCTTCTGTGTTTCTGTGTTTCCGGCATTTCACATTGGAACAGCTCATTCACCTTCCTTGTCTTCTCTCCGCCCTCCCTCCCTCCCTCCCTCCCTCCTAGGTAAGTTAAAGAGCTGCACCTGAGCCAGCCACTGATTGATGCAGCACCACAGTCAAATAGTGGAGTGGAGTGGAGTAGGGGAACAGCAAACAGCCATTAAAGCAGCCAGCCGCCTACCCGCCACAATGGACCTACCTGTGTACACTAGGTGGATGTGATGGAATGTACTGTCGTCCCTACATTTCAAGAAGAAGTAAGAATTGCAGTTGCAACAAACCCTTGCTTGCCTACAAAGAGAGCAGCAATTTGGATTTGTTACTATGTTACCTGGAAGAATAACAAACTGTGCAAGGATGGAGGTTGTAGGAGCAAAGAGAAGTTGTCTGTAAAGTTGGTGGATGCCTATTTTCCATTTTGCAGTCCCTTGTCTCCCTCTTGTGGCCTCCTGGAGGCAAATAAATGTGCAAAAAAAAGACAGCCTGGCGGCCGGCTGTTGCAGTGTTGCCCTCTCAGGCAACACTGAGTGACTGACTGAGCCTCACAGTCTTATATAAAGTTCAGACGGAACTTTGCACGTGTCATAGTGGAGCCCTCAGGATTCCAGAGCCAGCTTTCTGACATCATAATGGGGCCTGCCTCAGAGATAAAAGCCTGGGCCCAGGCAGTGTTGTTCAGTGCTGCTCAGCAGGCAGCACAGGACTGGATTAAAGCTGATACAAGGTGTGAAGGAACAAGGGGTGGCTGTGGGCATGCACTTGCTGCCGCTGCCAGTGTTTATCTGCATGGCAGGAGGGCATTTGGGCGTTGCCAGGAAGGCGTTTTTATGTAGATTCCTCCTCTTTCAGCACTGCATTGTGGTGCAAGCAAAAGAAGCAAATCCTGTCTGGCTTCCTCTCCGGCCTTTATTCACCTCCCGCTTAGTAGCTGTAAATGTGTGTGAGCCTGCAGGGCCCCATGGAATTGCCTAGGAGTAGGCTGAATCGCTGCAAGGGGTGAACAGCAGTATGGGACAGGCTCGGGCAAGGCAAGGGCCGCTCGGGTTATCGCTTCTCGGCCTTTTGGCTAAGATCAAGTGTAGTATCTGTTCTTATCAGTTTAATATCTGATACGTCCCCTATCTGGGGACCATATATTAAATGGATTTTTAGAACAGGGAGATGGAAATAGAGCTTGCTCTGTCCACTCCACGCATTGACCTGGTATTGCAGTATTTCCAGGACCGGTGCACCCTTCCCTTATGTGTTGACTAAAATCAGATTCCAAAAGTGTTTTTTCTCTTTGCCATTGTTTCTGTCTTTCTGAAGGGATCTCCCCTTTTAATCCCATTATTTCAACACCTGTTGGACAATGCATTTGTACAGTCATGTGTGATAATGAGCTCATTTATTAAATGCAATTAATGAATACATTGCCACCTCTTGTTGTGTGTGTGTGTGTGTGTGTGTGTGTGTCTTCTGTGTTTCTGTGTTTCCGGCATTTCACATTGGAACAGCTCATTCACCTTCCTTGTCTTCTCTCCGCCCTCCCTCCCTCCCTCCCTCCCTCCTAGGTAAGTTAAAGAGCTGCACCTGAGCCAGCCACTGATTGATGCAGCACCACAGTCAAATAGTGGAGTGGAGTGGAGTAGGGGAACAGCAAACAGCCATTAAAGCAGCCAGCCGCCTACCCGCCACAATGGACCTACCTGTGTACACTAGGTGGATGTGATGGAATGTACTGTCGTCCCTACATTTCAAGAAGAAGTAAGAATTGCAGTTGCAACAAACCCTTGCTTGCCTACAAAGAGAGCAGCAATTTGGATTTGTTACTATGTTACCTGGAAGAATAACAAACTGTGCAAGGATGGAGGTTGTAGGAGCAAAGAGAAGTTGTCTGTAAAGTTGGTGGATGCCTATTTTCCATTTTGCAGTCCCTTGTCTCCCTCTTGTGGCCTCCTGGAGGCAAATAAATGTGCAAAAAAAAGACAGCCTGGCGGCCGGCTGTTGCAGTGTTGCCCTCTCAGGCAACACTGAGTGACTGACTGAGCCTCACAGTCTTATATAAAGTTCAGACGGAACTTTGCACGTGTCATAGTGGAGCCCTCAGGATTCCAGAGCCAGCTTTCTGACATCATAATGGGGCCTGCCTCAGAGATAAAAGCCTGGGCCCAGGCAGTGTTGTTCAGTGCTGCTCAGCAGGCAGCACAGGACTGGATTAAAGCTGATACAAGGTGTGAAGGAACAAGGGGTGGCTGTGGGCATGCACTTGCTGCCGCTGCCAGTGTTTATCTGCATGGCAGGAGGGCATTTGGGCGTTGCCAGGAAGGCGTTTTTATGTAGATTCCTCCTCTTTCAGCACTGCATTGTGGTGCAAGCAAAAGAAGCAAATCCTGTCTGGCTTCCTCTCCGGCCTTTATTCACCTCCCGCTTAGTAGCTGTAAATGTGTGTGAGCCTGCAGGGCCCCATGGAATTGCCTAGGAGTAGGCTGAATCGCTGCAAGGGGTGAACAGCAGTATGGGACAGGCTCGGGCAAGGCAAGGGCCGCTCGGGTTATCGCTTCTCGGCCTTTTGGCTAAGATCAAGTGTAGTATCTGTTCTTATCAGTTTAATATCTGATACGTCCCCTATCTGGGGACCATATATTAAATGGATTTTTAGAACAGGGAGATGGAAATAGAGCTTGCTCTGTCCACTCCACGCATTGACCTGGTATTGCAGTATTTCCAGGACCGGTGCACCCTTCCCTTATGTGTTGACTAAAATCAGATTCCAAAAGTGTTTTTTCTCTTTGCCATTGTTTCTGTCTTTCTGAAGGGATCTCCCCTTTTAATCCCATTATTTCAACACCTGTTGGACAATGCATTTGTACAGTCATGTGTGATAATGAGCTCATTTATTAAATGCAATTAATGAATACATTGCCACCTCTTGTTGTGTGTGTGTGTGTGTGTGTGTGTGTGTCTTCTGTGTTTCTGTGTTTCCGGCATTTCACATTGGAACAGCTCATTCACCTTCCTTGTCTTCTCTCCGCCCTCCCTCCCTCCCTCCCTCCCTCCTAGGTAAGTTAAAGAGCTGCACCTGAGCCAGCCACTGATTGATGCAGCACCACAGTCAAATAGTGGAGTGGAGTGGAGTAGGGGACAGCAAACAGCCATTAAAGCAGCCAGCCGCCTACCCGCCACAATGGACCTACCTGTGTACACTAGGTGGATGTGATGGAATGTACTGTCGTCCCTACATTTCAAGAAGAAGTAAGAATTGCAGTTGCAACAAACCCTTGCTTGCCTACAAAGAGAGCAGCAATTTGGATTTGTTACTATGTTACCTGGAAGAATAACAAACTGTGCAAGGATGGAGGTTGTAGGAGCAAAGAGAAGTTGTCTGTAAAGTTGGTGGATGCCTATTTTCCATTTTGCAGTCCCTTGTCTCCCTCTTGTGGCCTCCTGGAGGCAAATAAATGTGCAAAAAAAAAGACAGCCTGGCGGCCGGCTGTTGCAGTGTTGCCCTCTCAGGCAACACTGAGTGACTGACTGAGCCTCACAGTCTTATATAAAGTTCAGACGGAACTTTGCACGTGTCATAGTGGAGCCCTCAGGATTCCAGAGCCAGCTTTCTGACATCATAATGGGGCCTGCCTCAGAGATAAAAGCCTGGGCCCAGGCAGTGTTGTTCAGTGCTGCTCAGCAGGCAGCACAGGACTGGATTAAAGCTGATACAAGGTGTGAAGGAACAAGGGGTGGCTGTGGGCATGCACTTGCTGCCGCTGCCAGTGTTTATCTGCATGGCAGGAGGGCATTTGGGCGTTGCCAGGAAGGCGTTTTTATGTAGATTCCTCCTCTTTCAGCACTGCATTGTGGTGCAAGCAAAAGAAGCAAATCCTGTCTGGCTTCCTCTCCGGCCTTTATTCACCTCCCGCTTAGTAGCTGTAAATGTGTGTGAGCCTGCAGGGCCCCATGGAATTGCCTAGGAGTAGGCTGAATCGCTGCAAGGGGTGAACAGCAGTATGGGACAGGCTCGGGCAAGGCAAGGGCCGCTCGGGTTATCGCTTCTCGGCCTTTTGGCTAAGATCAAGTGTAGTATCTGTTCTTATCAGTTTAATATCTGATACGTCCCCTATCTGGGGACCATATATTAAATGGATTTTTAGAACAGGGAGATGGAAATAGAGCTTGCTCTGTCCACTCCACGCATTGACCTGGTATTGCAGTATTTCCAGGACCGGTGCACCCTTCCCTTATGTGTTGACTAAAATCAGATTCCAAAAGTGTTTTTTCTCTTTGCCATTGTTTCTGTCTTTCTGAAGGGATCTCCCCTTTTAATCCCATTATTTCAACACCTGTTGGACAATGCATTTGTACAGTCATGTGTGATAATGAGCTCATTTATTAAATGCAATTAATGAATACATTGCCACCTCTTGTTGTGTGTGTGTGTGTGTGTGTGTGTGTGTCTTCTGTGTTTCTGTGTTTCCGGCATTTCACATTGGAACAGCTCATTCACCTTCCTTGTCTTCTCTCCGCCCTCCCTCCCTCCCTCCCTCCCTCCTAGGTAAGTTAAAGAGCTGCACCTGAGCCAGCCACTGATTGATGCAGCACCACAGTCAAATAGTGGAGTGGAGTGGAGTAGGGGAACAGCAAACAGCCATTAAAGCAGCCAGCCGCCTACCCGCCACAATGGACCTACCTGTGTACACTAGGTGGATGTGATGGAATGTACTGTCGTCCCTACATTTCAAGAAGAAGTAAGAATTGCAGTTGCAACAAACCCTTGCTTGCCTACAAAGAGAGCAGCAATTTGGATTTGTTACTATGTTACCTGGAAGAATAACAAACTGTGCAAGGATGGAGGTTGTAGGAGCAAAGAGAAGTTGTCTGTAAAGTTGGTGGATGCCTATTTTCCATTTTGCAGTCCCTTGTCTCCCTCTTGTGGCCTCCTGGAGGCAAATAAATGTGCAAAAAAAAGACAGCCTGGCGGCCGGCTGTTGCAGTGTTGCCCTCTCAGGCAACACTGAGTGACTGACTGAGCCTCACAGTCTTATATAAAGTTCAGACGGAACTTTGCACGTGTCATAGTGGAGCCCTCAGGATTCCAGAGCCAGCTTTCTGACATCATAATGGGGCCTGCCTCAGAGATAAAAGCCTGGGCCCAGGCAGTGTTGTTCAGTGCTGCTCAGCAGGCAGCACAGGACTGGATTAAAGCTGATACAAGGTGTGAAGGAACAAGGGGTGGCTGTGGGCATGCACTTGCTGCCGCTGCCAGTGTTTATCTGCATGGCAGGAGGGCATTTGGGCGTTGCCAGGAAGGCGTTTTTATGTAGATTCCTCCTCTTTCAGCACTGCATTGTGGTGCAAGCAAAAGAAGCAAATCCTGTCTGGCTTCCTCTCCGGCCTTTATTCACCTCCCGCTTAGTAGCTGTAAATGTGTGTGAGCCTGCAGGGCCCCATGGAATTGCCTAGGAGTAGGCTGAATCGCTGCAAGGGGTGAACAGCAGTATGGGACAGGCTCGGGCAAGGCAAGGGCCGCTCGGGTTATCGCTTCTCGGCCTTTTGGCTAAGATCAAGTGTAGTATCTGTTCTTATCAGTTTAATATCTGATACGTCCCCTATCTGGGGACCATATATTAAATGGATTTTTAGAACAGGGAGATGGAAATAGAGCTTGCTCTGTCCACTCCACGCATTGACCTGGTATTGCAGTATTTCCAGGACCGGTGCACCCTTCCCTTATGTGTTGACTAAAATCAGATTCCAAAAGTGTTTTTCTCTTTGCCATTGTTTCTGTCTTTCTGAAGGGATCTCCCCTTTTAATCCCATTATTTCAACACCTGTTGGACAATGCATTTGTACAGTCATGTGTGATAATGAGCTCATTTATTAAATGCAATTAATGAATACATTGCCACCTCTTGTTGTGTGTGTGTGTGTGTGTGTGTGTGTGTCTTCTGTGTTTCTGTGTTTCCGGCATTTCACATTGGAACAGCTCATTCACCTTCCTTGTCTTCTCTCCGCCCTCCTCCCTCCCTCCCTCCCTCCTAGGTAAGTTAAAGAGCTGCACCTGAGCCAGCCACTGATTGATGCAGCACCACAGTCAAATAGTGGAGTGGAGTGGAGTAGGGGAACAGCAAACAGCCATTAAAGCAGCCAGCCGCCTACCCGCCACAATGGACCTACCTGTGTACACTAGGTGGATGTGATGGAATGTACTGTCGTCCCTACATTTCAAGAAGAAGTAAGAATTGCAGTTGCAACAAACCCTTGCTTGCCTACAAAGAGAGCAGCAATTTGGATTTGTTACTATGTTACCTGGAAGAATAACAAACTGTGCAAGGATGGAGGTTGTAGGAGCAAAGAGAAGTTGTCTGTAAAGTTGGTGGATGCCTATTTTCCATTTTGCAGTCCCTTGTCTCCCTCTTGTGGCCTCCTGGAGGCAAATAAATGTGCAAAAAAAAGACAGCCTGGCGGCCGGCTGTTGCAGTGTTGCCCTCTCAGGCAACACTGAGTGACTGACTGAGCCTCACAGTCTTATATAAAGTTCAGACGGAACTTTGCACGTGTCATAGTGGAGCCCTCAGGATTCCAGAGCCAGCTTTCTGACATCATAATGGGGCCTGCCTCAGAGATAAAAGCCTGGGCCCAGGCAGTGTTGTTCAGTGCTGCTCAGCAGGCAGCACAGGACTGGATTAAAGCTGATACAAGGTGTGAAGGAACAAGGGGTGGCTGTGGGCATGCACTTGCTGCCGCTGCCAGTGTTTATCTGCATGGCAGGAGGGCATTTGGGCGTTGCCAGGAAGGCGTTTTTATGTAGATTCCTCCTCTTTCAGCACTGCATTGTGGTGCAAGCAAAAGAAGCAAATCCTGTCTGGCTTCCTCTCCGGCCTTTATTCACCTCCCGCTTAGTAGCTGTAAATGTGTGTGAGCCTGCAGGGCCCCATGGAATTGCCTAGGAGTAGGCTGAATCGCTGCAAGGGGTGAACAGCAGTATGGGACAGGCTCGGGCAAGGCAAGGGCCGCTCGGGTTATCGCTTCTCGGCCTTTTGGCTAAGATCAAGTGTAGTATCTGTTCTTATCAGTTTAATATCTGATACGTCCCTATCTGGGGACCATATATTAAATGGATTTTTAGAACAGGGAGATGGAAATAGAGCTTGCTCTGTCCACTCCACGCATTGACCTGGTATTGCAGTATTTCCAGGACCGGTGCACCCTTCCCTTATGTGTTGACTAAAATCAGATTCCAAAAGTGTTTTTTCTCTTTGCCATTGTTTCTGTCTTTCTGAAGGGATCTCCCCTTTTAATCCCATTATTTCAACACCTGTTGGACAATGCATTTGTACAGTCATGTGTGATAATGAGCTCATTTATTAAATGCAATTAATGAATACATTGCCACCTCTTGTTGTGTGTGTGTGTGTGTGTGTGTGTGTGTCTTCTGTGTTTCTGTGTTTCCGGCATTTCACATTGGAACAGCTCATTCACCTTCCTTGTCTTCTCTCCGCCCTCCCTCCCTCCCTCCCTCCCTCCTAGGTAAGTTAAAGAGCTGCACCTGAGCCAGCCACTGATTGATGCAGCACCACAGTCAAATAGTGGAGTGGAGTGGAGTAGGGGAACAGCAAACAGCCATTAAAGCAGCCAGCCGCCTACCCGCCACAATGGACCTACCTGTGTACACTAGGTGGATGTGATGGAATGTACTGTCGTCCCTACATTTCAAGAAGAAGTAAGAATTGCAGTTGCAACAAACCCTTGCTTGCCTACAAAGAGAGCAGCAATTTGGATTTGTTACTATGTTACCTGGAAGAATAACAAACTGTGCAAGGATGGAGGTTGTAGGAGCAAAGAGAAGTTGTCTGTAAAGTTGGTGGATGCCTATTTTCCATTTTGCAGTCCCTTGTCTCCCTCTTGTGGCCTCCTGGAGGCAAATAAATGTGCAAAAAAAGACAGCCTGGCGGCCGGCTGTTGCAGTGTTGCCCTCTCAGGCAACACTGAGTGACTGACTGAGCCTCACAGTCTTATATAAAGTTCAGACGGAACTTTGCACGTGTCATAGTGGAGCCCTCAGGATTCCAGAGCCAGCTTTCTGACATCATAATGGGGCCTGCCTCAGAGATAAAAGCCTGGGCCCAGGCAGTGTTGTTCAGTGCTGCTCAGCAGGCAGCACAGGACTGGATTAAAGCTGATACAAGGTGTGAAGGAACAAGGGGTGGCTGTGGGCATGCACTTGCTGCCGCTGCCAGTGTTTATCTGCATGGCAGGAGGGCATTTGGGCGTTGCCAGGAAGGCGTTTTTATGTAGATTCCTCCTCTTTCAGCACTGCATTGTGGTGCAAGGCAAAAGAAGCAAATCCTGTCTGGCTTCCTCTCCGGCCTTTATTCACCTCCCGCTTAGTAGCTGTAAATGTGTGTGAGCCTGCAGGGCCCCATGGAATTGCCTAGGAGTAGGCTGAATCGCTGCAAGGGGTGAACAGCAGTATGGGACAGGCTCGGGCAAGGCAAGGGCCGCTCGGGTTATCGCTTCTCGGCCTTTTGGCTAAGATCAAGTGTAGTATCTGTTCTTATCAGTTTAATATCTGATACGTCCCCTATCTGGGGACCATATATTAAATGGATTTTTAGAACAGGGAGATGGAAATAGAGCTTGCTCTGTCCACTCCACGCATTGACCTGGTATTGCAGTATTTCCAGGACCGGTGCACCCTTCCCTTATGTGTTGACTAAAATCAGATTCCAAAAGTGTTTTTTCTCTTTGCCATTGTTTCTGTCTTTCTGAAGGGATCTCCCCTTTTAATCCCATTATTTCAACACCTGTTGGACAATGCATTTGTACAGTCATGTGTGATAATGAGCTCATTTATTAAATGCAATTAATGAATACATTGCCACCTCTTGTTGTGTGTGTGTGTGTGTGTGTGTGTGTGTCTTCTGTGTTTCTGTGTTTCCGGCATTTCACATTGGAACAGCTCATTCACCTTCCTTGTCTTCTCTCCGCCCTCCCTCCCTCCCTCCCTCCCTCCTAGGTAAGTTAAAGAGCTGCACCTGAGCCAGCCACTGATTGATGCAGCACCACAGTCAAATAGTGGAGTGGAGTGGAGTAGGGGAACAGCAAACAGCCATTAAAGCAGCCAGCCGCCTACCCGCCACAATGGACCTACCTGTGTACACTAGGTGGATGTGATGGAATGTACTGTCGTCCTACATTTCAAGAAGAAGTAAGAATTGCAGTTGCAACAAACCCTTGCTTGCCTACAAAGAGAGCAGCAATTTGGATTTGTTACTATGTTACCTGGAAGAATAACAAACTGTGCAAGGATGGAGGTTGTAGGAGCAAAGAGAAGTTGTCTGTAAAGTTGGTGGATGCCTATTTTCCATTTTGCAGTCCCTTGTCTCCCTCTTGTGGCCTCCTGGAGGCAAATAAATGTGCAAAAAAAAGACAGCCTGGCGGCCGGCTGTTGCAGTGTTGCCCTCTCAGGCAACACTGAGTGACTGACTGAGCCTCACAGTCTTATATAAAGTTCAGACGGAACTTTGCACGTGTCATAGTGGAGCCCTCAGGATTCCAGAGCCAGCTTTCTGACATCATAATGGGGCCTGCCTCAGAGATAAAAGCCTGGGCCCAGGCAGTGTTGTTCAGTGCTGCTCAGCAGGCAGCACAGGACTGGATTAAAGCTGATACAAGGTGTGAAGGAACAAGGGGTGGCTGTGGGCATGCACTTGCTGCCGCTGCCAGTGTTTATCTGCATGGCAGGAGGGCATTTGGGCGTTGCCAGGAAGGCGTTTTTATGTAGATTCCTCTCTTTCAGCACTGCATTGTGGTGCAAGCAAAAGAAGCAAATCCTGTCTGGCTTCCTCTCCGGCCTTTATTCACCTCCCGCTTAGTAGCTGTAAATGTGTGTGAGCCTGCAGGGCCCCATGGAATTGCCTAGGAGTAGGCTGAATCGCTGCAAGGGGTGAACAGCAGTATGGGACAGGCTCGGGCAAGGCAAGGGCCGCTCGGGTTATCGCTTCTCGGCCTTTTGGCTAAGATCAAGTGTAGTATCTGTTCTTATCAGTTTAATATCTGATACGTCCCCTATCTGGGGACCATATATTAAATGGATTTTTAGAACAGGGAGATGGAAATAGAGCTTGCTCTGTCCACTCCACGCATTGACCTGGTATTGCAGTATTTCCAGGACCGGTGCACCCTTCCCTTATGTGTTGACTAAAATCAGATTCCAAAGTGTTTTTTTCTCTTTGCCATTGTTTCTGTCTTTCTGAAGGGATCTCCCCTTTTAATCCCATTATTTCAACACCTGTTGGACAATTGCATTTGTACAGTCATGTGTGATAATGAGCTCATTTATTAAATGCAATTAATGAATACATTGCCACCTCTTGTTGTGTGTGTGTGTGTGTGTGTGTGTGTGTCTTCTGTGTTTCTGTGTTTCCGGCATTTCACATTGGAACAGCTCATTCACCTTCCTTGTCTTCTCTCCGCCCTCCCTCCCTCCCTCCCTCCCTCCTAGGTAAGTTAAAGAGCTGCACCTGAGCCAGCCACTGATTGATGCAGCACCACAGTCAAATAGTGGAGTGGAGTGGAGTAGGGGAACAGCAAACAGCCATTAAAGCAGCCAGCCGCCTACCCGCCACAATGGACCTACCTGTGTACACTAGGTGGATGTGATGGAATGTACTGTCGTCCCTACATTTCAAGAAGAAGTAAGAATTGCAGTTGCAACAAACCCTTGCTTGCCTACAAAGAGAGCAGCAATTTGGATTTGTTACTATGTTACCTGGAAGAATAACAAACTGTGCAAGGATGGAGGTTGTAGAGCAAAGAGAAGTTGTCTGTAAAGTTGGTGGATGCCTATTTTCCATTTTGCAGTCCCTTGTCTCCCTCTTGTGGCCTCCTGGAGGCAAATAAATGTGCAAAAAAAAGACAGCCTGGCGGCCGGCTGTTGCAGTGTTGCCCTCTCAGGCAACACTGAGTGACTGACTGAGCCTCACAGTCTTATATAAAGTTCAGACGGAACTTTGCACGTGTCATAGTGGAGCCCTCAGGATTCCAGAGCCAGCTTTCTGACATCATAATGGGGCCTGCCTCAGAGATAAAAGCCTGGGCCCAGGCAGTGTTGTTCAGTGCTGCTCAGCAGGCAGCACAGGACTGGATTAAAGCTGATACAAGGTGTGAAGGAACAAGGGGTGGCTGTGGGCATGCACTTGCTGCCGCTGCCAGTGTTTATCTGCATGGCAGGAGGGCATTTGGGCGTTGCCAGGAAGGCGTTTTTATGTAGATTCCTCCTCTTTCAGCACTGCATTGTGGTGCAAGCAAAAGAAGCAAATCCTGTCTGGCTTCCTCTCCGGCCTTTATTCACCTTCCCGCTTAGTAGCTGTAAATGTGTGTGAGCCTGCAGGGCCCCATGGAATTGCCTAGGAGTAGGCTGAATCGCTGCAAGGGGTGAACAGCAGTATGGGACAGGCTCGGGCAAGGCAAGGGCCGCTCGGGTTATCGCTTCTCGGCCTTTTGGCTAAGATCAAGTGTAGTATCTGTTCTTATCAGTTTAATATCTGATACGTCCCCTATCTGGGGACCATATATTAAATGGATTTTTAGAACAGGGAGATGGAAATAGAGCTTGCTCTGTCCACTCCACGCATTGACCTGGTATTGCAGTATTTCCAGACCGGTGCACCCTTCCCTTATGTGTTGACTAAAATCAGATTCCAAAAGTGTTTTTTCTCTTTGCCATTGTTTCTGTCTTTCTGAAGGGATCTCCCCTTTTAATCCCATTATTTCAACACCTGTTGGACAATGCATTTGTACAGTCATGTGTGATAATGAGCTCATTTATTAAATGCAATTAATGAATACATTGCCACCTCTTGTTGTGTGTGTGTGTGTGTGTGTGTGTGTGTCTTCTGTGTTTCTGTGTTTCCGGCATTTCACATTGGAACAGCTCATTCACCTTCCTTGTCTTCTCTCCGCCCTCCCTCCCTCCCTCCCTCCCTCCTAGGTAAGTTAAAGAGCTGCACCTGAGCCAGCCACTGATTGATGCAGCACCACAGTCAAATAGTGGAGTGGAGTGGAGTAGGGGAACAGCAAACAGCCATTAAAGCAGCCAGCCGCCTACCCGCCACAATGGACCTACCTGTGTACACTAGGTGGATGTGATGGAATGTACTGTCGTCCCTACATTTCAAGAAGAAGTAAGAATTGCAGTTGCAACAAACCCTTGCTTGCCTACAAAGAGAGCAGCAATTTGGATTTGTTACTATGTTACCTGGAAGAATAACAAACTGTGCAAGGATGGAGGTTGTAGGAGCAAAGAGAAGTTGTCTGTAAAGTTGGTGGATGCCTATTTTCCATTTTGCAGTCCCTTGTCTCCCTCTTGTGGCCTCCTGGAGGCAAATAAATGTGCAAAAAAAAGACAGCCTGGCGGCCGGCTGTTGCAGTGTTGCCCTCTCAGGCAACACTGAGTGACTGACTGAGCCTCACAGTCTTATATAAAGTTCAGACGGAACTTTGCACGTGTCATAGTGGAGCCCTCAGGATTCCAGAGCCAGCTTTCTGACATCATAATGGGGCCTGCCTCAGAGATAAAAGCCTGGGCCCAGGCAGTGTTGTTCAGTGCTGCTCAGCAGGCAGCACAGGACTGGATTAAAGCTGATACAAGGTGTGAAGGAACAAGGGGTGGCTGTGGGCATGCACTTGCTGCCGCTGCCAGTGTTTATCTGCATGGCAGGAGGGCATTTGGGCGTTGCCAGGAAGGCGTTTTTATGTAGATTCCTCCTCTTTCAGCACTGCATTGTGGTGCAAGCAAAAGAAGCAAATCCTGTCTGGCTTCCTCTCCGGCCTTTATTCACCTCCCGCTTAGTAGCTGTAAATGTGTGTGAGCCTGCAGGGCCCCATGGAATTGCCTAGGAGTAGGCTGAATCGCTGCAAGGGGTGAACAGCAGTATGGGACAGGCTCGGGCAAGGCAAGGGCCGCTCGGGTTATCGCTTCTCGGCCTTTTGGCTAAGATCAAGTGTAGTATCTGTTCTTATCAGTTTAATATCTGATACGTCCCCTATCTGGGGACCATATATTAAATGGATTTTTAGAACAGGGAGATGGAAATAGAGCTTGCTCTGTCCACTCCACGCATTGACCTGGTATTGCAGTATTTCCAGGACCGGTGCACCCTTCCCTTATGTGTTGACTAAAATCAGATTCCAAAAGTGTTTTTTCTCTTTGCCATTGTTTCTGTCTTTCTGAAGGGATCTCCCCTTTTAATCCCATTATTTCAACACCTGTTGGACAATGCATTTGTACAGTCATGTGTGATAATGAGCTCATTTATTAAATGCAATTAATGAATACATTGCCACCTCTTGTTGTGTGTGTGTGTGTGTGTGTGTGTGTGTCTTCTGTGTTTCTGTGTTTCCGGCATTTCACATTGGAACAGCTCATTCACCTTCCTTGTCTTCTCTCCGCCCTCCCTCCCTCCCTCCCTCCCTCCTAGGTAAGTTAAAGAGGCTGCACCTGAGCCAGCCACTGATTGATGCAGCACCACAGTCAAATAGTGGAGTGGGAGTGGAGTAGGGGAACAGCAAACAGCCATTAAAGCAGCCAGCCGCCTACCCGCCACAATGGACCTACCTGTGTACACTAGGTGGATGTGATGGAATGTACTGTCGTCCCTACATTTCAAGAAGAAGTAAGAATTGCAGTTGCAACAAACCCTTGCTTGCCTACAAAGAGAGCAGCAATTTGGATTTGTTACTATGTTACCTGGAAGAATAACAAACTGTGCAAGGATGGAGGTTGTAGGAGCAAAGAGAAGTTGTCTGTAAAGTTGGTGGATGCCTATTTTCCATTTTGCAGTCCCTTGTCTCCCTCTTGTGGCCTCCTGGAGGCAAATAAATGTGCAAAAAAAAGACAGCCTGGCGGCCGGCTGTTGCAGTGTTGCCCTCTCAGGCAACACTGAGTGACTGACTGAGCCTCACAGTCTTTATATAAAGTTCAGACGGAACTTTGCACGTGTCATAGTGGAGCCCTCAGGATTCCAGAGCCAGCTTTCTGACATCATAATGGGGCCTGCCTCAGAGATAAAAGCCTGGGCCCAGGCAGTGTTGTTCAGTGCTGCTCAGCAGGCAGCACAGGACTGGATTAAAGCTGATACAAGGTGTGAAGGAACAAGGGGTGGCTGTGGGCATGCACTTGCTGCCGCTGCCAGTGTTTATCTGCATGGCAGGAGGGCATTTGGGCGTTGCCAGGAAGGCGTTTTTATGTAGATTCCTCCTCTTTCAGCACTGCATTGTGGTGCAAGCAAAAGAAGCAAATCCTGTCTGGCTTCCTCTCCGGCCTTTATTCACCTCCCGCTTAGTAGCTGTAAATGTGTGTGAGCCCTGCAGGGCCCCATGGAATTGCCTAGGAGTAGGCTGAATCGCTGCAAGGGGTGAACAGCAGTATGGGACAGGCTCGGGCAAGGCAAGGGCCGCTCGGGTTATCGCTTCTCGGCCTTTTGGCTAAGATCAAGTGTAGTATCTGTTCTTATCAGTTTAATATCTGATACGTCCCCTATCTGGGGACCATATATTAAATGGATTTTTAGAACAGGGAGATGGAAATAGAGCTTGCTCTGTCCACTCCACGCATTGACCTGGTATTGCAGTATTTCCAGGACCGGTGCACCCTTCCCTTATGTGTTGACTAAAATCAGATTCCAAAAGTGTTTTTCTCTTTGCCATTGTTTCTGTCTTTCTGAAGGGATCTCCCCTTTTATCCCATTATTTCAACACCTGTTGGACAATGCATTTGTACAGTCATGTGTGATAATGAGCTCATTTATTAAATGCAATTAATGAATACATTGCCACCTCTTGTTGTGTGTGTGTGTGTGTGTGTGTGTGTGTCTTCTGTGTTTCTGTGTTTCCGGCATTTCACATTGGAACAGCTCATTCACCTTCCTTGTCTTCTCTCCGCCCTCCCTCCCTCCCTCCCTCCCTCCTAGGTAAGTTAAAGAGCTGCACCTGAGCCAGCCACTGATTGATGCAGCACCACAGTCAAATAGTGGAGTGGAGTGGAGTAGGGGAACAGCAAACAGCCATTAAAGCAGCCAGCCGCCTACCCGCCACAATGGACCTACCTGTGTACACTAGGTGGATGTGATGGAATGTACTGTCGTCCCTACATTTCAAGAAGAAGTAAGAATTGCAGTTGCAACAAACCCTTGCTTGCCTACAAAGAGAGCAGCAATTTGGATTTGTTACTATGTTACCTGGAAGAATAACAAACTGTGCAAGGATGGAGGTTGTAGGAGCAAAGAGAAGTTGTCTGTAAAGTTGGTGGATGCCTATTTTCCATTTTGCAGTCCCTTGTCTCCCTCTTGTGGCCTCCTGGAGGCAAATAAATGTGCAAAAAAAAGACAGCCTGGCGGCCGGCTGTTGCAGTGTTGCCCTCTCAGGCAACACTGAGTGACTGACTGAGCCTCACAGTCTTATATAAAGTTCAGACGGAACTTTGCACGTGTCATAGTGGAGCCCTCAGGATTCCAGAGCCAGCTTTCTGACATCATAATGGGGCCTGCCTCAGAGATAAAAGCCTGGGCCCAGGCAGTGTTGTTCAGTGCTGCTCAGCAGGCAGCACAGGACTGGATTAAAGCTGATACAAGGTGTGAAGGAACAAGGGGTGGCTGTGGGCATGCACTTGCTGCCGCTGCCAGTGTTTATCTGCATGGCAGGAGGGCATTTGGGCGTTGCCAGGAAGGCGTTTTTATGTAGATTCCTCCTCTTTCAGCACTGCATTGTGGTGCAAGCAAAAGAAGCAAATCCTGTCTGGCTTCCTCTCCGGCCTTTATTCACCTCCCGCTTAGTAGCTGTAAATGTGTGTGAGCCTGCAGGGCCCCATGGAATTGCCTAGGAGTAGGCTGAATCGCTGCAAGGGGTGAACAGCAGTATGGGACAGGCTCGGGCAAGGCAAGGGCCGCTCGGGTTATCGCTTCTCGGCCTTTTGGCTAAGATCAAGTGTAGTATCCTGTTCTATCAGTTTAATATCTGATGTCCCA
>NW_027462512.1:0-52033 GCF_050947455.1 Rhinoderma darwinii
TACAGCCCCCTCTGTAGATATTGCCATACAGTCCCCTCTGTAGATAGCGCCATACAGCCTCCCCTGCAGATAGCGCCATACAGTCCCCCTGTAGATAGCGCCATACAGCCCCCTCTGTAGATAGCGCCATACAGCCCCCTCTGTAGATAGCGCCATACAGCTCCCTCTGTAGATAGCGCCATATAGCCCCCCTGCAGATAGCGCCATACAGCCCCCTCTGAAGATATCGCCATACAGCCCCCTCTGTACATAACGCCATACAGCCCCCCTGTAGATAACGCCATACAGCCCCCTCTGTAGATAATGCCATACAGTCCCCCCTGTAGATAACGCCATACACCCCCTTCTGTAGATAATGCCATACAGTCCCCCTTGTAGATAACGCCATACAGTCCCCCCTGTAGATAAAGCCATACAGTCCCCCCTGTAGATAACGCCATACAGCACCCTCTGTACATAACGCCATCCAGCCCCCCCCCCTGTAGATAACTCCATACAGCCCCCTCTGTAGATATCGCCATACAGCACCCTCTGTACATAACGCCATACAGCCCCCTCTGTAGATAATGCCATACAGCCCCCCCTGTAGATAACGCCATACAGATATGGGGTCGTGCTGTAGCTCCTTGCACCGCCGGGCAGCTGGGGTGCTGCTGTGAATGGGGTCGTGCTGCAGCTCCTTGCACCGCCGGGCAGCTGTTGTGATGCTGTGAATGGGGTCGTGCTGCTGCTCCTTGCACCGCCGGGCAGCTGGGGTGATGCTGTGAACGGGGTCGTGCTGCAGCTCCTTGCACCGCCGGGCTGCTGGGATGCTGCTGTGAATGGGGTCATGTTGCAGCTCCTTGCACCGCCGGGCAGCTGGGGTGCTGCAGTGAATGGGGTCGTGCTGCAGCTTCTTGCACCGCTGGGCAGCTGGGGTGATGCTGTGAACGGGGTCGTGCTGCAGCTCCTTGCACCGCCGGGCAGCTGGGGTGATGCTGTGAATGGGGTCGTGCTGCAGCTCCTTGCACCGCCGGGCAGCTGGGGTGCTGCTGTGAATGGGGTCGTGCTGCAGCTTCTTGCACCGCCGGGCAGCTGGGGTGATGCTGTGAACGGGGTCGTGCTGCAGCTCCTCTAACCGCCGGGCAGCTAGGGTGCTGGTGCGCAGGGAAACACAGTAAAGGGGACACAGGGTTATATCAGCACTGCGGCCCCTTCATTCTCTGGTCGGGGACCCAGAGGCTGGATCCCCATCAATCATAATGTAATGGCATAGGCCATCGATCGAGTGGGGGGGGGGGTGCTCTAGTTGTAAAATAACATACAATGTATGATCATACCCTTACCCCCACAAACATGGGCCTATAATCCCCCTCTTACAATGTAAAGGCCTAATACCACCCCCACATACAACTCCCATGTCACACAAAGCCTATATAGTCCCCAGCACACAGTATCCTCTCATCCCTCCCCCCCCCCCCCCAATAAAGTGCAGAGCATCTGAAACAATGTCCCCCTACCTTCCCCCACAACACATGACCCTGCATCAGACACTCACCAGCCCACAGATGTGCAGCAGATTGTCCCAGTGTCTCCAGGTTGCAGATAGGGAAGGGTCCTACATCCTCCTGCTGCTGGTGTTTTTCATTCATTGACCGGAAGCAGTGGATGTTATCAGGTTGACTCCCCCTCCACATACTCTGATGCAGCCAGAGAGCTCTCCCCCTCCATGTCCTGCAATGGTCAGTGTGAGGTCAGAGCTTCCCTTTTGCTGATTGGTGGAGCACTTGTCAGCTGACAGGCCCTTCTACCAATCACAGCTTCTGCTCAGTAAAAGAAGCTCTTATCTCCGTCTCTAGCAGCTGATTAGAGCATGAAGCAATGTCAGAGTGGCCCCCGAGCAGCTGCATGAGGCGTCTTACCCCGGAGCACTGTGCGGCCGGGGAGGAAGAGGAGAGAAGCTCCATGAGGCGTCATACCCCGGAGCACTGTGCTGCTGGGGAGGAAGTGGAGAGCAGCTGCATGAGGCGTCTTACCCCGGAGAACTGTGCGGCTGGGGAGGAAGAGGAGAGCAGCTGCATGAGGCGTCTTACCCCGGAGCACTGTGCGGCTGGGGAGGAAGAGGAGAGCAGCTGCATGAGGCGTCTTACCCCGGAGCACTGTGCAGCCGGGGAGGAAGAGGAGAGAAGCTGCATGACGCGTCTTACACCGGAGCACTGTGCGGCTGGGGAGGAAGAGGAGAGAAGCTGCATGAGGCGTCTTACCCCGGAGCACTGTGCGGCTGGGGACGAAGAGGAGAGCAGCTGCATGAGGCGTCTTACCCTGGAGCACTGTGCGGCTGGGGAGGAAGAGGAGAGCAGCTGCATGAGGCGTCTTACCCCGGAGCACTGTGCAGCCGGGGAGGAAGAGGAGAGAAGCTGCATGAGGCGTCTTACCCCGGAGCACTGTGCGGCCGGGGAGGAAGAGGAGAGCAGCTGCATGAGGCGTCTTACCCCGGAGCACTGTGCGGCTGGGGACGAAGAGGAGAGCAGCTGCATGAGGCGTCTTACCCTGGAGCACTGTGCGGCTGGGGAGGAAGAGGAGAGCAGCTGCATGAGGCGTCTTACCCCGGAGCACTGTGCAGCCGGGGAGGAAGAGGAGAGAAGCTGCATGAGGCGTCTTACCCCGGAGCACTGTGCGGCCGGGGAGGAAGAGGAGAGCAGCTGCATGAGGCGTCTTACCCCGGAGCACTGTGCGGCTGGGGAGGAAGAGGAGAGCAGCTGCATGAGGCGTTTTACCCCGGAGCACTGTGCGGGCGTTGAGGAAGAGGAGAGCAGCTGTATGAGATGTCTTACACCCGGAGCACTGTGCGGCTGGGAAGGAAGAGGAGAGCAGCTGCATGAGGCGTCTTACCCCAGAGCACTGTGCGGCCGGGGAGGAAGAGGAGAGCAGCTGCATGAGGCGCCTTACCCCGGAGCACTGTGCGGCCGGGGAGGAAGAGGAGAGCAGCTGCATGAGGCGTCTTACCCCGGAGCACTGTGCGGCTGGGGACGAAGAGGAGAGCAGCTGCATGAGGCGTCTTACCCTGGAGCACTGTGCGGCTGGGGAGGAAGAGGAGAGCAGCTGCATGAGGCGTTTTACCCCGGAGCACTGTGCGGGCGTTGAGGAAGAGGAGAGCAGCTGTATGAGATGTCTTACACCCGGAGCACTGTGCGGCTGGGAAGGAAGAGGAGAGCAGCTGCATGAGGCGTCTTACCCCAGAGCACTGTGCGGCCGGGGAGGAAGAGGAGAGCAGCTGCATGAGGCGCCTTACCCCGGAGCACTGTGCGGCTGGGGACGAAGAGGAGAGCAGCTGCATGAGGCGTCTTACCCCGGAGCACTGTGCGGCTGGGGACGAAGAGGAGAGCAGCTGCATGAGGCGTCTTACCCTGGAGCACTGTGCGGCTGGGGAGGAAGAGGAGAGCAGCTGCATGAGGCGTCTTACCCCGGAGCACTGTGCGGCCGGGGAGGAAGAGGAGAGAAGCTGCATGAGGCGTCTTACCCTGGAGCACTGTGCGGCTGGGGAGTAAGAGGAGAGCAGCTGCATGAGGCGTCTTACCCCGGAGCACTGTGCGGCTGGGGAGGAAGAGGAGAGCAGCTGCATGAGGCGTCTTACCCCGGAGCACTGTGCGGCCGGGGAGGAAGAGGAGAGAAGCTCCATGAGGCGTCATACCCCGGAGCACTGTGCTGCTGGGGAGGAAGTGGAGAGCAGCTGCATGAGGCGTCTTACCCCGGAGAACTGTGCGGCTGGGGAGGAAGAGGAGAGCAGCTGCATGAGGCGTCTTACCCCGGAGCACTGTGCGGCTGGGGAGGAAGAGGAGAGCAGCTGCATGAGGCGTCTTACCCCGGAGCACTGTGCAGCCGGGGAGGAAGAGGAGAGAAGCTGCATGACGCGTCTTACACCGGAGCACTGTGCGGCTGGGGAGGAAGAGGAGAGAAGCTGCATGAGGCGTCTTACCCCGGAGCACTGTGCGGCTGGGGACGAAGAGGAGAGCAGCTGCATGAGGCGTCTTACCCTGGAGCACTGTGCGGCTGGGGAGGAAGAGGAGAGCAGCTGCATGAGGCGTCTTACCCCGGAGCACTGTGCGGCCGGGGAGGAAGAGGAGAGCAGCTGCATGAGGCGTCTTACCCCGGAGCACTGTGCGGCTGGGGAGGAAGAGGAGAGCAGCTGCATGAGGCGTTTTACCCCGGAGCACTGTGCGGGCGTTGAGGAAGAGGAGAGCAGCTGTATGAGATGTCTTACACCCGGAGCACTGTGCGGCTGGGAAGGAAGAGGAGAGCAGCTGCATGAGGCGTCTTACCCCAGAGCACTGTGCGGCCGGGGAGGAAGAGGAGAGCAGCTGCATGAGGCGCCTTACCCCGGAGCACTGTGCGGCCGGGGAGGAAGAGGAGAGCAGCTGCATGAGGCGTCTTACCCCGGAGCACTGTGCGGCTGGGGACGAAGAGGAGAGCAGCTGCATGAGGCGTCTTACCCTGGAGCACTGTGCGGCTGGGGAGGAAGAGGAGAGCAGCTGCATGAGGCGTTTTACCCCGGAGCACTGTGCGGGCGTTGAGGAAGAGGAGAGCAGCTGTATGAGATGTCTTACACCCGGAGCACTGTGCGGCTGGGAAGGAAGAGGAGAGCAGCTGCATGAGGCGTCTTACCCCAGAGCACTGTGCGGCCGGGGAGGAAGAGGAGAGCAGCTGCATGAGGCGCCTTACCCCGGAGCACTGTGCGGCTGGGGACGAAGAGGAGAGCAGCTGCATGAGGCGTCTTACCCCGGAGCACTGTGCGGCTGGGGACGAAGAGGAGAGCAGCTGCATGAGGCGTCTTACCCCGGAGCACTGTGCGGCTGGGGAGGAAGAGGAGAGCAGCTGCATGAGGCGTCTTACCCCGGAGCACTGTGCGGCCGGGGAGGAAGAGGAGAGAAGCTGCATGAGGCGTCTTACCCTGGAGCACTGTGCGGCTGGGGAGTAAGAGGAGAGCAGCTGCATGAGGCGTCTTACCCCGGAGCACTGTGCGGCTGGGGAGGAAGAGGAGAGCAGCTGCATGAGGCGTCTTACCCCGGAGCACTGTGCGGCTGGGGAGGAAGAGGAGAGCAGCTGCATGAGGCGTCTTACCCCGGAGCACTGTGCGGCTGGGGAGGAAGAGGAGTGCAGCTGCATGAGGCGTCTTACCCCGGAGCACTGTGCGGCTGGGGAGGAAGAGGAGAGCAGCTGCATGAGGCGTCTTACCCCGGAGCACTGTGCGGCTGGGGAGGAAGAGGAGAGCAGCTGCATGAGGCGTCTTACCCCGGAGCACTGTGCGGCTGGGGAGGAAGAGGAGAGAAGCTGCATGAGGCGTCTTACCCCGGAGCACTGTGCGGCTGGGGAGGAAGAGGAGAGCAGCTGCATGAGGCGTCTTACCCCGGAGCACTGTGCGGCTGGGGAGGAAGAGGAGAGCAGCTGCATGAGGCGTCTTACCCCGGAGCACTGTGCGGCTGGGGAGGAAGAGGAGAGCAGCTGCATGAGGCGTCTTACCCCGGAGCACTGTGCGGCTGGGGAGGAAGAGGAGAGCAGCTGCATGAGGCGTCTTACCCTGGAGCACTGTGCGGCTGGGGAGGAAGAGGAGAGCATCTGCATGAGGCTTCTTACCCCGGGGGCTATATGGCACTGTCTAAAGGAGGGGGCTGCATAGCACTGTCTACAGGGGGGGCTGTATGGCACTATTTACAGGGGGGCCAAACCTACAAGGCCAGGCTGAAGGAGGGGGCGCCACAGAGCAGCTGTATCAAAACAGATGATCGCTACTACAGCCACCCAGCATACAGGGATCAGCTCTTTTGATGGGGCTGCTCTTTGGCGCCCCCCTTCCGCTCAGGCTTTTCCATTCCCATGGAACCCCCATCCCCGCCTCTCGCGGCACCGCTCCCCCATCATCCCCCCCTCGCGGGACTGACCACCCCTCTCGCGGCACCTCTCCCCCACGCCACTCGCGGCACCGACGCTACCCCTCCCACCCCTAACTTTTCCCTCTCCTGGCAGGCTATCAGGGAGGGAAAACACACACACACAATTTTTTTTTTCTTAAATATATATATATTTTTTTTTATCTATGTATTATCTAGGGGTATAGTGAGCATTTTGAACCCACAGGTTTTTTGCAGAAATTATTGGAATTAGGCCGTGAAAATTAAAATCTACATATTTGCAAAGAAAATGTAGGTTTAGCTCATTTGTTTTCATTATCACAAGGACTAAAGGAGAAAAAGCACCCCAACATTTGTAGAGCAGTTTCTCCTGAGTAAGGCCCCATGCACACGAACGTAAAAACGCCCGTAATTACAGGCGGTAATTACGGGCCCATAGACTTCTATTGGCCACGGGTACCTTCCTGTTTGTTTACGGGAAGATGTCCATGCCGTTTAAAAATATGGAACATGTCCTATTTCAGGCCGTAATTACGACACCGGCAGGCCCATAGAAGACTATGGGGCTCCCGTAATTACGGGTGGCTACGTGTGTGCACCCGTAATTACGGGAGCGTTGCTAGGCGACATCAGGGGATAGTCACTGTCCAGGGTGTTGAAAAAATTAACTGATCGGTAGTAACTCTTTCAGCACCCGGGACAGTGACTACCGCTTGGGTTAATAGTATTAAAAGTTAACTTACCCAGAACTCCCTGCTTCTTCCTCAAAATTGGCCTCCCGGGATGACGTTTCATCCCATGTGACCGCTGCAGCCAATCACAGGCCAATCACAGGCTGCAGTGGACAAAGGACCCGTATTTACGCCAGTAATCACGGGAGGAAAAAAATACGCTTGTGTGCATGGGGCCTAAAACAATACCCCACATGTGGTCATAAACGGCTGTTTGGACACACGGCAGGGCTTAGAAGGGAAAGAGCGCCATTTGGCTTTTGGAGCTCAAATTTAGCAGAAATGGTTTGCGGAGGCCATGTCGGATTTGCAAAGCCCCTGAGGAGAAAAAGCAGTGGAAACCCCCACAAATGACCCCATTTTGGAAACTACACCCCATGAGGAAATGATCTAGGGGTATAGTGAGCATTTTGACGCCACAGGTTTTTTGCATAAATTATTGGAATTAGGTGGTGAACATGAAAATCTATATGTTTGCAAAGAAAATTTAGGTTTAGCTAATTTGTTTTCATTCCCACAAGACTAAAGGAGAAAAAGCACCCCAACATTTGTAGAGCAGTTCCTCCCGAGTAAAACAATACCCCACGTGTGGTCATAAACGGCTGTTTGAACACACGGCAGGGCTCAGAAAGGAAAGAGCGCCATTTGGAGTTCAAATTTAGCTGGAATGGTTTGCAGAGGCCATGTCACATTTGCAAAGCCCCTGAGTGGCCAAAACAGTTGAAACCCCCCAAAAGTTACTCCATTTGGGAAACTACACCCCTCAAGGAATTTATCTAGGGGTATAGTGAGCATTTAAAAAAAAATGTGTCATTTAAAAATCCATGGATGTGTGATAAACTTTGAAGCACTCCTTTATGCACAGGCCAGATACGTCGGGGCAGGTTTCACAAAGATAAGTTGTGTCTCGTCTTCTCCCCCTTTTGTAACACACTTTGCACCTTTTTTGGCTCCTTCCCTTTTTACCAGTGGAGGGGATTCCTCCAGGAAAGTGTTGCCCTTGTACAATACGTGGACCATCGCTTCTAGAAGTACTGGGGCTCTCCCCTTCCTGGTCCCCAAATACAAGGGCCTTGATCAGCACCTCTTGAAAATTAAGGAATGTCCCTGTGCGGCCTGCACATTGGTACAGCATGTAAGCGTTATACAATGCCATCTGTACCATGTGCACGGACAGCTTTTTATACCACACCTTTGTTTTCCGCATGGCACTGTACGGCTTCAATACTTGATCAGAGAGATCACCCCCTCCCATGTACTTATTGTAGCCGAGGATGCAGTCTGGCTTGAGGGTCATTGTGGTGGTACCTTGGACAGGGACAGGGGTTCTGCCGCTACCGTGCATTGTGGTCAACATAAGGACGTCCCTCTTGTCCTTATACTTGACCAGCAACATGTTCTCGCTATTTAGTGACCTGCTTTTTAGAGAGGCCTCCCTGGTTTTTGCGCACGGTGCCGCATGCTGCAGGAGAGGCAGTTAAATAGTGGGACGCTGGTATAGAAGTTATCCACGTAAAGGGGGTAACCCTGGTCCAGCAGTGGGTGCACCAAGTCCCACACTATTTTCCCACTAAGGGCATGACCACACATGGCGGAATTCCTCCGCAACTGTCCGCATCAATGCCGCACAGAATCTGCGTTGCAGATTCTGCAGCGGATCTGCACAAAATGTGCAGTACATTGATGCGGACTAGCTGCTGCAGACTGCGGGAAAAGTGCTTCCCTTCTCCCTATCAGTGCAGGATAGAGAGAAGGGACAGCACTTTCCCTAGTGAAAGTAAACGATTTTCATACTTACCGGCCGTTGTCTTGGTGACGCGTCCCTCTTTCGGCATCCAGCCCGACCTCCCTGGATGACGCGCCAGTCCATGTGACCGCTGCAGCCTGTGCTTGGCCTGTGATTGGCTGCAGCCGTCACTTACACTGAAACGTCATCCTGGGAGGCCGGACTGGAGACAGACGCAGGGAGTTCTCGGTAAGTATGAACTTATATGTTTTTTTACAGATACATGTATATTGGGATCGGTAGTCACTGTCCCGGGTGCAGAAACAGTTACTGCCGATCGCGTAACTCTTTCAGCACCCTGGACAGTGACTATTTACAGACGTCTCCTAGCAACGCTCCCGTCATTACGGGAGCCCCATTGACTTCCTCAGTCTGGCTGTAGACCTAGAAATACCTAGGTCCAGCCAGAATGAAGAAATGTCAAGTTAAAAAAGCAAGACGCATCCGCAGCACACATGACATGTGCATGACAGCTGCGGACTTCATTGCGGAACTTAGAATCTCCATTGAAGTCAATGGAGAAATTCCGCCATGAGTCCGCCACTGCTCCGCAACAGACAGAGCATGCTGCGGACACCAAATTCCGCTCCGCAGCCTATGCTCCGCAGCGGAATTGTACGCATCGTGTAAACGAACACTGCTAAATTAAAGTGAAAGTCAATGGAGAAACGGCTCCGCTGCGGATTAACGCTGCGGAGTGTCCGCAGCGGAATTTAAGTGGAATTCCGCCATGTGTGAACCCGCCCTTACTCCCAGGACTGGGGGGCATTCTGGGGATTCTATCCTGGCGTCCTTCCCTTCATAAACCCTAAACCTGTAGGTGCACCCTGAGCTGCTCCCGCACAGCTTCTACATTTTAATTCCATACCTCGCCCTCTTGCTTGGCAGGTATTGGCGGAAATTTAGTCTCCCCGTAAAATGTAAAAAGGACTCGTCCATTGCTATGTTCTTTTCGGGGGTGTACACTTCCTGAAATTTGGTGCAGAAATAATCAATCATTGGCCTGATCTTGAATAGGCGGTCATATGTGGGGTCATCACGGGGCGGGCACTGTGCATTATCCTTATAATACAAAAATTTCAGAATTATTTCAAAACGTGCCCGGGTCATTGCCATGCGGTATAATGGGGTGCTGTATAAACTGTCCGCACTCCAGTATTGCATAATCGCTGGCTTTTTTACTAGGCCCATATGTAGGACATGGTCCCAAAATGTAATAATCTCCGCTGCCTCTATGGGGGTCCACCTAGCAAATGATGACGTGGGGTTTTGGGCTAAAAATTGCCGGGCGTATAAATTTGTCTGGGCTGCCATTACATTAACAAAATCCTCAGAGAAAAAGAGCTTGAAATAGTCCATTTCTGTGAGGCCTACAGTCTCTAACCGAATTCCTGAGCTCCCTGTGAAATCCGGAATGTGAGGCTCATAATTATCAGGGGGTGGGTTCCACAGGGTATCACTCATTTGTGGGTTTGCCTCAGCTGATGTCCTGGGGCGTCTTTGCGGGGGTTCCTCATCACTGGATGAGGATGATGATGATGAGGAGGTCAATAGGAATGGGGCAATTTCCTCTTCTCCCGCGCTGGCTGATTCAGTGTCAGGACCAGGATGGCGGATGCCTCTTCCGCTGAATAGACCCATTGAGATGATTGGGACATTTTTATTAGGGGGGTAAGTAGTGCTTCAACACGTGTAATACTCCATTTATTTTTATAGAGGTGGTTGTGTATGTTATGCTTTTACACGTGTATATGACATTTATAGGAAAACAAAAAGAACTATAAGAAAAATTTAGGAGAAAGAAATTTACTGCACGTTCAATATAGAACTGTGAAAAAACTTGAGCTACAACTGTGTCGCTGCGCTATCAAAAATGTAGTGACCGAACTTCAGTTACAAAAAGCTGAATGTCCGTCAGTAAACAGACGCTGACGAGAAGCTGTAGATTTACTCAAACTGTATAAATAACATATAGCTATAACTTCTGCTATATATTTATTTTACAAAACGGACATCAGTAAACGTCCGCTACTCTAACGCCCTAACGCTACCCTGCGTAAACAAATGACCACTGAGGCTGATTATTAGACTCAGCACTCAGTGGCCCCAGGGCGCACCCAAAAAAAAGGTGCAGTAAAAAAAAGGCCACAAAATAAAAACCCTGCACCTATAATTGATCCGATCAGTGATGACGGTCACTGATCAGCGCTCAGCGGCACAGGAAGCACACAGTAAATTGGTGCGGGTAGAAAAAGATGAAAAAAACGTAGCGTCAGAAAAAATTACCTGCAGCAGGAAGCAGTCAGATGAAGACGTCACAGCAGGATGGCAGCACAGAAGGCCTCAGATTCGGTAAGTATGGCTCACAGACGGTCACACCAGCTCTGCTCACCGTTCCTAACCGGAATGAGTTGGGCAGAGCTGGTGGAGGGTGTTTCAAACACTCGACATGGCTGCGATTGGTCAATCGGTGCAGACCAACCAATCGTAGCGATCGGGGGGATGGCATCCCTGCCACCTCGTCATCGCTACATGGCAGGGACTGGTGCTGTCCTAGGCAGCACCAATCACCACCATATCACTGTGCCCTGTGGTACAGTGATTGGTGAAAGCCGCAAACGGCCGCAATTGGCTGGTCTGAATTGACCGGCCAATTGCAGCGATCGCCGATGAGGGGCGGTTGAGCCACCCCCCTAGCCCTCGCGTAAAGATGGTCTGCTGTTATGAACAGCAGCCATCTTTACTTTGTAACTTTTATTTTTTACACTGTAACCCCTTCTTCATTTGGCGTATGGATACGGCAATTTGCGGGAAGTCATGCCTTTCCATGACGTATCTATACGGCAAATGTCGGGAAGGGGTTAAACCACTAGCCGTGATCATATAAGCTACAGTGGCATCACCACGGGTATGCTAAAGCACCACGCCTCCCAGGGTCCGTCCCTTAGAGAAGCCCATGGATTTTTAATTGACATATTTTTTTAAATGCTCACTATACCCCTTGATAAATTCCTTGAGGGGTGTAGTTTCCCAAATGGAGTCACTTTTGGGGGGTTTCCACTGTTTTGGCCACTCAGGGGCTTTGCAAATGTGACATGGCCTCCGCAAACCATTGCAGCTAAATTTGAACTCCAAATGGCGCTCTTTCCCTTCTGAACCCTGCCGTGTGTCCAAACAGCCGTTTATGACCACGTGTGCCCCTGAACACTAGACTCTGGATATTATATATATATACCACTGAACACCAGACTCTGCATACTATATGTACCACTGACCACCAGACTATGGATACTATATGTACCACTGACCACTAGACTCTGGATACTATATGTACCACTGACCACTAGACTCTGGATACTAAATATACCACTGACCACAAGACTCCGGATACTATATGTACCACTGACCACCAGACTGTGGATACTATATATACCACTGGCCACCATACTGTGGACACTTTATGTACCACTGGCCACCAGACTTTGGATACTATATGTACCACTGACCACTAGACTCTGGATACTATATGTACCACTGACCACCAGACTCTGGATACTATATGTACCACTGACCACTAGTCTCTGGATACTATATGTACCACTGACTACTAGACTGTGGATACTATATATACCAATGGCCACCAGACTTTGGATACTATATGTACCACTGACCACCAGACTGTGGATACTTTATGTACCACTGGCCACCAGACTTTGGATACTCTATGTACTACTGACTACTGGAAACCACATGTAAGTGGATAAGGGTTAGTTCACCACCACTGGATTAGGGATCGGAGGCGGCTGTATGACAATAGGGACAAGTGATGAGGCCGGTCAGAGTTTGTGTTTAGTTAGTATTCACATTAGTTTGCAGAGTCACAGGTGGAGTGAAACGCGTGGGATGATGGGGGTGATGGACGGCACATTGAGTGGAGTCATCCTCATGTTCCATTGGTGTCGGTACTGCAGGTTTCTTCCAGCGACATAACATATATGATCCCCGTATGGTAAGTTCTTTCTTACGTTTTTTCCTATATGACATTTTATGGCCTGTCACATAAAGGTGAGGTACCCACCAGGGCCGTATTTACCATTAGATACCTGCGGGCACCAGATCACTGTAGTACTACCGATAATGAATCCTCTTCCTGTGTTTTCCGATTTTATGTAACTAAAGCTTAATCGCTGTATAAATGAAAAGTTCTACAACTTCCTAATCTACTTTATGTTTCTTAGCTGAGAGCAGGACTAGCGATGTACAGGTTCACTGCATCTGAATGTAAGCAAGAGTGTCCTCATTCACTGACAGCAAACAGATCTTGAAAATGGTGAGTAATTGAAACATAAATGATATTATAAAGTTGTAGAACTTCTCATGTATACAGGAATAAAGTATTTATTATATGGGGGCATGGCTGTAAATATGCCCCCGGATATGACGACTCCTTGTATAGACCAGTCCTATTGGATCTCTCGGTGTGGACGTCTCTGCAGGGGATTTTTCTTCTTCATGAATGTTGATCTCTGGTGTGAAGGATCTGGTAACAGGAGCATCCATGAGGTGAGGGCCCTGACTGTAGGGGGCAGCATTGTAGCCGATCCTCCATCCCCCACTGTGCCCCATTCAGTGTATCCCGTTTAGATAATCTTCCACAATCTAAATAGCCTGTACTTCAGCTCTCTCCTGCGCTGATACATTGTAACAAACTCTCACTTATCATTATATAACCATTAAAGCTGTTTTCTGGTTTGGAAAACCCATTTTCAAATGCCCTATTAGGGAATTTTGGGGTAATAGTGTTGGTTCCCCCGTTCAGGACCCTGATTAATTATCCAGAATGGAGAGGGGCTACAAACATCATCTCCTGCTCAGGAGGACCATCACATCCATGTATTACATGCCCAGCCCGGTGATTATAGAACTGTGTAATACTTTACTTCCCCTTTAGAGATGCTGTAGGGAAATTAAACTCTTGCAGCAAGTTCCCCACAGATTACTGGACCCCTCTAGCAAAACGGTATTGTAAAAACCTGACAACCCCTGTAAGGCTCTGTTCACACCACATTTGGGCTTTAAATCTGACATATACCTTTAAAGTGTAGCTAAACGTTTGACAAACTTCTGACATGTCATAGTGACATAGTGACACGTCAGAAGATTGGATTGGTGGGGGTCCGAGCACTGAGACCCCCACCCATCACTAGAATGAAGCAGCTGAAGCCCCCGTGTGAGCGCTCAGTTGCTTCGTGTTTGTTCGGCTTTTTCCAGAAATAAATGTATCGGTGAACGGACTCAATAGAAAGTCTATGAGCCGATACATTTTTCCGGAAAAAGCCGAACAGACAGGAAGCGGCTGAGCACTCACACGAGACCTTCAGCTGCTTCGTTCTAGTGATTGTTGGGGGTCTCAGAGCTCGGACAACATTTACTACACAGAAGTCCAATGGGAATAAAGACAAACACAAAGATGTAGGGGGTAAAAGGAAAGTTTTATTTACAGATAAGGGAAGGTTATATTTTATTATTAGGAGATTATTCTAGAAGTATTAAGACTACTATTATTATATACTGTGTATATGTATGTGTCATCTATTTATCTATTATACTAAACCTATCTAAAGGCCGTGTTGATCCAGAGGAAGGCGAAAACCCCCTGTGAGGAATGAGCCAATTGTCCTCATATTAGGGGGGGAAATTCCTTCCTGACCCCAAATATGGCGATCGGCATAAATCCCAGGATCAAAGGCTGAAGTGTAACATGTGTAATATGGGGAAAGACTAGGGGGAAATTATTCATTTTTTTTATTATTATTTTTAATGAACTACTATATTTATTTATGTGTAAACTATAAATTGTATTAAATTAAGATTATTTTTTAATTATTTTCTATATTTATATTTTGTTACTTATGTGTGTTACTACTTATTACTCTATCATCCTAAACCTATTTAAGGCCGTGTTGATCCAGAGGAAGGCGAAAACCCCCTTTGAGGAATGAGCCAATTGTCCTCATATTAAGAGGGGAAAATTCCTTCCTGACCCCAAATATGGCGATCAGAATAATCCCAGGATCAAAGGCTAAAGTCTAATCTAAATGTACTATGTGTCTATATGCGGGTGTCTATACTTATCATGTAGTGTGGTGTCTATACTTATTATATAGTGGGGTGATGTGGGTGATGTGAGTGATGTGGGTGATGTGGGTGATGTGGGTGATGTGGGTGATGTGATTGATGTGGGTGATGTGGGTGCATTACTTACCTGGCCTGTGCTGAGGTGAGATCAGGTATAATGGCCGCTCCGGCCCCAGGACTACAACATGCGGCTATTATTCCTGATCTCCCCAGATGGAAACTAAGCACAGGCCGCTCCTGGGGGGTGTAGAGGATCTTCAGGCTGGAGTGATGTCAGATGCCTGCCCGGGATTGGAGGATGGCAAGTCAAGGCTCTGGTGCAGGAGCAAGATGGCAGAGGTGTGGCATGAAGATGGTAAGGAGAGAGATGATGGTCTGGGCAGCCGAGGTGACATACAGCAGCAGAGACTTGAGGCGCGGGTCAGGAGGCATGAAGTTCTGGGCCCTTGTCCTGAGATCTTATCGGGTCCAGCTTGGTGACATGAAGCTGAACCCGGCCAAGGGGTGAAGGGCTTTGTTATTCTCTGGCCACTTCAGATGTTGGTTCTCCAGAACGGGCACAAATGGTGTAAATGGTGGCTGTGCCCTCCTCTCCTGCAGTTCCTCCCAGCCGATGGTGGAGAAGAATGGATGCTCTCTGATGTTCCCGCACACACCGAGGCGCCTCTTAGAATTTTTACGGACCAGTCTCTTGGTCAGATGTTTCACGTCAGGATTAAGCCAAGTTGGAAATTTAGGCTTCGCGGTGGTGATGGCTTTGATAGCCATTTGCCTGACGGGGCCGTTGTAAAATGGGGAGCGGCCTGCTGCCATCCTGGACACCACAATCCCCAGGCTCCACCAGTCAACTGCGGTGCCGTATTTTTTTCTAAGAAGCACCTCAGGGGCCATGTAATGCAACGTTCCCGTCACTCCACGGATCTTATTGGAGGCGGTGACGCCATCTTGGGCCAATCCCAGGTCGATGATACGGACGTGGCCATCTGCATCCAGCATTATATTCTCCGGCTTTAGATCTCTGCAAAGAAATAAGACGAGAGAATGACAAATCCGCCCAGTGATCCAGGAGACGGGGGATGGGTCATTGCACCACCAAGCAGAATAGCCATTCAGGAATGTAGGAAAGCTGGGTGCACTGTTTCCAGCATGTAAAGGAGAATGAAAGAAGGGGGAAGTTCTGCTTACCGGTGGACGATGTTGTGTCCATGGAGGAACTGGAGGCCACATATCATCTCTGCTGTGTAGAATCTGATGGGGAGAACAGAGCGGAGTCTCAATGTCATGAAATCTTCCTCTATCAATTCCCTAATATCATGTTATGATGGAGTGTGTGCGGTCTCTAGCAGAGAGGAGGCGCTGATTATGGCAGCCTGTATTCTGCATTCTCTGCATTATCCTTCATCTGACCTCCCCCCTCACCTTTTCTTCTTTCCACCCCCCTCAGTCTCCTGATTATTTACTCGCCTTACGTTGCCGATGTTCAAGCAGTCGCACATCCTGATCAAAGCCTCCAGGCTGCCACCGGACAGATACTCCGTGATAAAAAATGCCCGCTCCTCAGATTGATGTGCGGCATAGAGGTGGCATAGGAACGGGCAGTGTCTGGCCGCTAGGAGTATCCGCCGCTCTCTCATAATTTCGTCCGTATTGTCCCGTTTGGTGATCATTTTTACGGCCATGTAGGTGTTTCGGCCGGGGACTGATGCCAGGACCACCTGAGGAAAACAAATGGAGATTCCTCATGAGAAGAAGAAGGAACAGGGGTGGACAGAGAGGTGGGTCAGTCGGGTAGTGCCCAGGACTCTACAGCAGAACAAAGCTGAGCTCCCAGCATAATGCAGTGTCTGCTGTTGGGTCCTGTATGGAGAGGTCTTCACGCCTTACCCACATTTGACATAATTATCTTAGTTGGTGGGGGTAGTATGGAGCAGGATCATACGCTATAATAGCGACCGTGGCATCTAAACAGTTAAATAGAGGTAAGCTCCCGCTGTCACCCCATAACCCCTACCCGCAACGCGATCACAGTGTGTAGATAGTTGTCATGGCAGCCAGGGGGCCTAATGAAGACCCCAAGGTCTGCCAACTTGGTCCTCCTACTAAGCTTAATAGGAGGAGGCTAAAAGAACAATTCAAGCGATACATAAATATTGCAGTCAAAATAAATAAATAAACTTTTTTCTATTTCGTTTTGTTTAGCTCCTCGAAAAATGGAATAAAAAGTTAAAAAGTGATTAAAAGTTTTATGTAACCCAAAATAGTACCAATAAACAGTACAGCTCGCCCCACAAAAAACAAGTCCTTACACCGCCCCATCAACAGAAAAATAAAAACAATTCTGGGTTTCAGAATATGGAGACACAACAAATAATTTTTTTTATAAATTGTTTTTATTGGATAAAAAGTATAAAAAATAAAACAATATAATTTTGGTATCCCGTTATTGTACTGACCCGCAGAATAAAGGTAACGTGTCATTTTTACCTCTTAGTTAACACCATAAAAGCCAAATTATTAAACCAATGGAGGAATTGCTGTTTTGTTTTTTTTTTCTATTTCACCTAAAAAAAAAACAGCCTTTTACAATGTTCCCAGTAAATGATATGGTACATTGAGTGGAGCCATTAAAAACTACAACTCGTGCCCCAAAAAGTCAAAATCTCTCATATGTCGACAGAAAAATACTAAAATGAAAAACTAAAGTAGTGGTTATGGGGGCAGGAATACTTCTGGATGTCCTATTAGGCATCCCATAGGAGAACACTACACCCATCATCCATCCAGCATAACATGGTGACAACAGAGAACAATTGATGGAGATAAAAGGTCAACTTTAGGTTTACCACCCTATAAAATGAAATATTTAGATATTATACTCACTTTGCCAAAGCTGCCCCTACCCAGGACCTGGTGGATGGTGAAGCGGCTGATGGTAAGCCTGGCATAGGGGCTGGATGTTCCAGGGTCTTGGCTGCTCCCAGGTCTTGGCTCCTCATCCTCCAATCCTCTGTCCTTGGCTCCTCTCCTCTTCTTCTTGAATCCGGTGACGCTGTCCTCCTCCCTCTTCCTCTTCTCCTCTTCTCTCTTCTCGCCGTCTTCTCCATGTCCATTGGACGCCATTTTCACCAATATCTTCCTACCTGTAGACTTCAGTCCGATCGCTGCCGTCGACAGTTGAAAGTAAACGACAGTTGGTCGTGTGCAGGTCACATGATGTCAGAGGTCATGGAATCCTCAGGTGGCACCTGCCTGGCAGTAACCTGCTCTGCCATGTCTGATGTGGGCATCATGAGTGCCAGTCTAGTGTCCAGAGCTGTGTTTCCCAACCAGGGTTTCTTATGGCCTGGTCAGGGGTCTGCAGAACACAGTAGCAATACATGCCACTCCTACAGTAGAGATAAACAACGGTTATTTGCTCAGGTTATTGGCAAAACCCTTTTCATCCACAATATAGAATCTGGGTTTATATTTAGGGGTCTGTATTTATTTAGGGGTCTAGTCTGGGGTCTGTATTTATTTAGGGGGTCTGGTGTCTGCATTTTTTTAGGGGTCTGGTCTAGGGTCTGTATTTATTTAGGGGTCTGGTCTGGGGTTTACATTTATTTAGGGGTCCAGTCTGTGGTCTGCATTTATTTAGCGGTCTGGTCTGGGGTCTGTATTTATTTAGGGGTCTAGTCTGGGGTCTGCATTTATTTAGGGGTCTTGTCTGGGGTCTGCATATATTTAGGGGTCTAGTCTTGGGTCTGTATTTAGGTGTCTGGTCTGGGGTCTGTATTTATTTAGGGGTCCGGTCTGGGGTCTGTATTTATTTAGGGGTCTGGTCTGGGGTCTGTATTCATTTAGGGGTCTAGTCTAGGGTCTGTATTTATTTAGTTGTCCAGTCTGGGGTCTGTATTTATTTAGGGGACTGGTCTGTGGTCTTCATTGATTTAGGGGTCTGGTCTGGGGTCTGTATTTATTTAGGGGTCCGGTCTGGGGTCTATTTATTTAGGGTTCTAGTCTGGGGTCTGCATTTATTTAGGGTTCTAGTCTGGGGTCTGCATTTATTTAGGGGTCTGGTCTGGGGTCTATTTATTTAGGGGTCCAGTCTGGGGTCTGTATTTATTTAGGGATCTGGTCTGGGGTCTGTATTTATTTAGGGGTCTGGTCTGGGGTCTGTATTTATTAAGGGAAGTGGTCTGGGGTCTGTATTTATTTAGGGGACTGGTCTGGGGTCTGTATTTATTTAGGGGTCTGGTCTGGGGTCTGTAATTATTTAGGGGTCTGGTCTAGGGTCTGCTTTAATTTAGGGGTCTGGTCTGGGTCTGTATTTATTTAGGGGTCTGGTCTAAGGTCTGCATTTATTTAGGGGTCTGGTTTGGGGTCTGTATTTATTTAGGGGTCTGGTCTGGGGTCTGTATTTATTTAGGGGTCGGGTCTGGGGTCTGTAATTATTTAGGGGTCTGGTCTGGGGTCTGCATTAATTTGGGGGTCTGGTCTGCGGTCTGTATTTATTAAGGGGCCTAGTCTTGGGTCTGTATTTATTTAGGGGTCTGGTCTGGGGTCTGTATTTATTTAGGGGTCTGGTCTGGGGTCTGAATTTATTTAGGGGTCCGGTCTGGGGTCATTAAATATTTAGGGGTCTGGTCTGTGGTCTGCATTGATTTAGGGTTCTGGTCTGGGGTCTGTATTTATTTAGGGGTCTGGTCTGGATTCTGTATTCATATAGTGCTCTAGTCTTGGGTCTGTATTTATTTAGGGGTCTGGTCTAGGGTCTGCATTTATTTAGGGGTCTAGTCTGGGGCCTGTATTTATTTAGGGATCTAGTCTGGGGTCTGCATTCATTTAGGGGTCTACTCTGGGGTCTGTATTTATTTAGGGGTCTGGCCTGGGGTCTGTATTTATTTACGGGTCTAGTCTTGGGTCTATATTTATTTAGGGGTCTGGTCTAAGGTCTGCATTTGTTTAGGGGTGTGTTCTGGGGTCTGTATTTATTTAGAGGTCTAGTCTTGGGTCTGCATTGATTTAGGGGTCTGGTTTGGGGTCTATTTATTTAGGGGTCTGGTCTGGGGTCTGCATTTATTTAGGGGTCTAGTCTGGGGTCTATTTATTTAGGGGTCTGGTCTGGGGTCTGTATTCATTTAGGGGTCTAGTCTGGGGTCTGCATTCATTTAGGGGTCTAGTCTGGGGTCTGTATTCATTTAGGGGTCCGGTCTGGGGTCTGCATTAATTTGGGGGTCTAGTCTGGGGTCTGTATTTATTTAGTGTTCTGGTCTGGGGTCTGAATTTATTTAGGGGTCTGGTCTGGGGTCATTAAATATTTAGGGGTCTGGTCTGTTGTCTGCCTTGATTTAGTGGTCCGGTCTGGGGTCTGTATTTATTTAGGGGTCTGGTCTGGGGTCTGTATTTATTTAGGGGTCCAGTCTGGGATCTGCATTTATTTAGGGGTCTGGTCTGGGGTCTATATTTATTTAGGAGTCTGGTCTGGGGTCTGTATTCATTTAGTGCTCTAGTCTTGGGTCTGTATTTATTTAGGGGTCTGGTCTAGGGTCTGCATTCATTTAGGGGTCTACTCTGGGGTCTGTATTTAGGGGTCTGGTCTAAGGTCTGCATTTATTTAGGGGTGTGGTCTGGGGTCTGTATTTATTTAGAGGTCTAGTCTGGGGTCTGCATTTATTTAGTGGTCCAGTCTGTGGTCTGTATTTATTTAGTGGTCTGGTCTGGGGTATGTATTTATTTAGGGGTCTAGTCTGGGGTCTTTTTAGGGGTCCGTTCTGGGGGTCTATTTATTTAGGGGTCTAGTCTGGGTTCTGAATTTATTTAGGGGTCTGGTCCGGGGTCTATTTATTTAGGCGTCTGGTCTGGGGTCTGTATTCATTTAGGGGTCTAGTCTGCGGTCTGCATTCATTTTGGGGTCTAGTCTGGGGTCTGTATTTATTTAGGGGTCTGGTCTGGGGTCTGTATTCATTTAGGGGGTCTAGTCTTGGGTCTGTATTTATTTAGGGGTCTGGTCTAGGGTCTGCATTTATTTAGGGGTCTTGTCTGGGGTGTGTATTTATTTTGGGGTCCAGTCTGGGGTCTGTATTTATTTAGGGGTCTGGTCTGGGGTCTGTATTCATTTAGGGGTCTAGTTTTGGGTCTGTATTTATTTAGGGGTCTGGTCTGGGGTCTGCATTTATTTAGGAGTCTGGTCTGGGGTCTGTCTTGATTTAGGGGTCTGGTCTGTGGTCTGCATTGATTTAGGGGTCTGCTGTGGGGTCTGTATTTATTTAGGGGTGTGGTCTGGGGTCTGTATTTATTTAGAGGTCTAGTCTGGGGTCTGCATTTATTTAGGGGTCTAGTCTGGGGACTGTATTTATTTAGGGGTCCGGTCTGTGGTCTGTATTTATTTAGGGGTCTGGTCTGGGGTATGTATTTATTTAGGGGTCTGGTTTGGGGTCTTTATTCATTTAGGGGTCTAGTCTTTGGTCTGTATTTATTTAGGGGTCCGTTCTGGGGGTCTGCATTTATTTAGGTGTCTAGTCTGGGTTCTGAATTTATTTAGGGGTCTGGTCCGGGGTCTATTCATTTAGGGGTCTAGTCTGGGGTCTGCATTCATTTTGGGGTCTAGTCTGGGGTCTGTATTTATTTAGGGGTCTGGTCTGGGGTCTGTATTCATTTAGGGGGTCTAGTCTTGGGTCTGTATTTATTTAGGGGTCTAGTCTAGGGTCTGCATTTATTTAGGGGTCTTGTCTGGGGTCTGTATTTATTTTGGGGTCCAGTCTGGGGTCTGTATTTATTTAGGGGTCTGGTCTGGGTTCTGCATTTATTTAGGAGTCTGGTCTGGGGTCTGTATTTATTTAGGGGTCTGGTCTGTGGTCTGCATTGATTTAGGGGTCTGCTCTGGGGTCTATTTATTTAGGGGTCTGATTTGGGGTCTGTATTCATTTAGGGGTCTAGTCTTGGGTCTGTATTTATTTAGGGGTCTGGTCTAAGGTCTGCATTTATTTAGGGGTCTAGTCTGGGGTCTGTATTTATTTAGGGGTCCGGTCTGTGGTCTGTGTTTATTTAGGTGTCCGGTCTGGGGTCTGTATTTATTTAGGGGTCTGGTTTGGAGTCTGTATTTATTTAGGGGTCTAGTCTTGGGTCTGTATTTATTTAGGGGTCTGGTCTAAGTTCTGCATTTATTTAGGGGTGTGGTTTGGGGTCTGTATTTATTTAGAGGTCTAGTCTGGGGTCTGCATTTATTTAGGGGTCTAGTCTGGGGTCTGTATTTATTTAGGGGTCCGGTCGGAGGTCTGTAATTATTTAGGGGTCTAGTCTGGGGTCTGCATTAATTTAGGGGACTGTTTTGGGGTCTGTATTAATTTAGGGGTCTAGTCTGGGGTCTGTATTTATTTAGGGGTTCAGTCTGGGGTTTGTATTTATTTAGAGGTCCGGTCAGGGGTCTGAATTTATTTAGGGGTCTGGTCTGGGGTCTGTATTTATTTAGGGGTCTGGTCTGGGGTCTGCATTAATTTGGGGGTCTAGTCTGGGTTCTGCATTTATTTAGGGGTCTGGTCTGGGGGTCTGCATTTATTTAGGGGTCTGGTCTGGGGTCATTAAATATTTAGGGGTCTGGTCTGTGGACTGCATTGATTTAGGGGTCGGGTCTGGGGTCTGCATTAATTTGGGGGTCTAGTCTGGGTTCTGCATTTATTTAGGGGTCTGGTCTGAGTTCTGAATTTATTTAGGGGTCTGGTCTGGGGTCATTAAATATTTAGGGGTCTGGTCTGTGGACTGCATTGATTTAGGGGTCGGGTCTGGGGTCTGTATTTATTTAGGGGTCTGGTCTGGGTTCTGTATTCATTTCGTGCTCTAGTCTTGGGTCTGTATTTATTTAGGGGTCTGGTCTGGTGTCTGTATTTATTTAGGGGTCTGGTCTGGTGTCTGTATTTATTTAGGTTTCTGGTCTGGGGTCTGTATTTATTTAGGGGTCCGGTCTGGGGTCTGCATTTATTTAGGAGTCTGGTCTGGGGTCTGTATTTATTTAGGGGTCTAGTCTGGGTTCTGAATTTATTTAGGGGTCTGGTCTGGGGTCTGTACTTATTTAGGGATCTAGTCTGGGGTCTGCATTCATTTAAGGTTCCGGTATGGTGTCTGCATTAATTTGGGGGTCTAGTCTGGGGTCTGTATTTATTAAGTGGTCTAGTCTGGGGCCTGTATATATTTAGGGGTCCGGTCTGGGGGTCTGCATTTATTTAGGGGTCTAGTCTGGGTTCTGAATTTATTTAGGGGTTGGTCTGGGGTCTATTTATTTAAGGGTCTGGTCTGGGGTCTGCATTTATTTAGGGGTCTAGTCTGGGGTCTGTATTCTAGTCTTGGGTCTGTATTTATTTAGGGATCTGGTCTGTAGTCTGCATTAATTTAGGGGTCTGGTTTGGGGGTCTGTATTCATTTAGGGGTTCAGTCTGGGGTCTGTATTTATTTAGGGGTCCGGTCTGGGGTCTGAATTTATTTAGGGGTCTGGTCTGGGGTCTGTATTTATTTAGGGGTGTGGTCTGGGGGCTGTATTTATTTAGAGGTCTAGTCTGGGGTCTGCATTTATTTAGTGCTCTAGTCTTGGGGCTGTATTAATTTAGGGGTCTGGTCTAGGGTCTGCATTTATTTAGGGGTCTGGTTTGGAGTCTGTATTTATTTAGGGGTCTAGTCTTGGGTCTGTATTTATTTAGGGGTCTGGTCTAAGTTCTGCATTTATTTAGGGGTGTGGTCTGTATTTATTTAGGGGTGTAGTCTGGGGTCTGTATTTATTTAGGGGTCCGGTCTGGGGTCTGTAATTATTTAGGGGTCTTGTCTTGGGTCTGTATTTATTTAGGGGTCTGGTCTGTGGTCTGCATTTATTTAGGAGTCTGGTCTGGGGTCTGTATTTATTTAGGAGTCTGGTCTGGGGTCTGTATTTATTTAGGGGTCTGGTCTGTGGTCTGCATTTATTTAGCGGTCTGCTCTGGGGTCTGTATTTATTTAGAGGTCCGGTCTGGGGTCTTCATTTATTTAGGGGTCCGGTCTGTGGTCTGTATTTATTTAGGGGTCTGCTCTGCGGTCTGTATTTATTTAGGGGTTTGGTTTGGAGTCTGTATTCATTTAGGGGTCTAATCTTGGGTCTGTATTTATTTAGGGGTCTGGTCTAAGTTCTGCATTTATTTAGGGATGTGGTCTGGGGTCTGTATTTATTTAGAGGTCTAGTCTGGGGTCTGCATTTATTTAGGGGTCTAGTCTGGGGTCTGTATTTATTTAGGGGTCCGGTCTGGGGTCTGTAATTATTTAGGGGTCTAGTCTGTAGTCTGCATTAATTTAGGGGACTGGTTTGGGGTCTGTATTCATTTAGGGGTCTAGTCTGGGGTTTGTATTTATTTAGGAGTCCGGTCTGGGGTCTGAATTTATTTAGGGGTCTTGTCTGGGGTCTGTATTTATTAAGTGGTCTAGTCTGGGGTTTGTATTTATTTAGTGGTCCGGTCTGGGGGTCTGCATTTATTTAGGGGTCTGGTCCGGGGTCTGTAATTATTTAAAGGTCTGGTCTGGGGTCTATTTATTTAGGGGTCTGGTCTGGGGTCTGCATTTATTTAGGGGTCTAGTCTGGGGTCTATTTATTTAGGGGTCTTGTCTGGGGTCTGTATTCATTTAGGGGTGTAGTCAGGGTTCTTCATTTATTTAGGGGTCTAGTCTGGGGTCTGTATTCATTTAGGGGTCCGGTCTGGGGTCTGCATTAATTTGGGGGTCTAGTCTGGGGTCTGTATTTATTTAGGGGTCTGGTCTGAGGTCTGAATTTATTTAGGGGTCTGGTCTGGGGTCATTAAATATTTAGGGGTCTGGTCTGTGGTCTGCATTGATTTAGGGGTCGGGTCTGGGGTCTGTATTTATTTAGGGGTCTGGTCTCGGTTCTGTATTCATTTAGTGCTCTAGTCTGGGGTCTGTATTTATTAAGTGGTCTAGTCTGGGGTCTGTACTTATTTAGGGGTCCGGTCTGGGGGTCTGCATTTATTTAGGGGTCTAGTCTGGGTTCTGAATTTATTTAGGGGTCTGGTCCGGGGTCTATTTATTTAGTGGTCTGGTCTGGGGTCTGCATTTATTTAGGGGTCTAGTCTGGGGTCTATTTATTTAGGGGTCTGGTCTGGGGTCTGTATTCATTAAGGGGTCTGGTCTAGGGTCTGTATTTATTTAGGTGTCTAGTCTGGGGTCTGTATTCATTTAGGGGTCTAGTCTGGGGTCTGCATTCATTTAGGGGTCTTTTCTGGGGTCTGTATTTATTTAGGGGTCTAGTCTTGGGTCTGTATTTATTTAGGGCAATGGTCTTGGGTCTGTATTTATTTAGGGGTCTAGTCTGGGGTCTGTATTTATTTAGGGGTTCAGTCTGGGGTCTGTGTTTATTTAGGGGTCTGGTCTGGGGTCTGTATTTATTTAGGGGTCTGGTCTGTGGTCTGCATTTATTTAGGCATCTGGTCTGGGGGTCTGTATTTATTTAGGGGTCCGGTCCGGGGTCTGCATTAATTTGGGGGTCTGGTCTCTGTAGTTATTAAGGGGTCTAGTCTGGGGTCTGTATTTATTTAGGGGTCTGGTCTGGGGTCTGTATTCATTTAGGGGGTCTAGTCTTGGGTCTGTATTTATTTAGGGGTCTAGTCTAGGGTCTGCATTTATTTAGGGGTCTTGTCTGGGGTCTGTATTTAGTTTGGGGTCCAGTCTGGGGTCTGTATTTATTTAGGGGTCTGGTCTGGGTTCTGCATTTATTTTGGAGTCTGGTCTGGGGTCTGTATTTATTTAGGGGTCTGGTCTGTGGTCTGCATTGATTTAGGGGTCTGCTCTGGGGTCTATTTATTTAGGGGTCTGATTTGGGGTCTGTATTCATTTAGGGGTCTAGTCTTGGGTCTGTATTTATTTAGGGGTCTGGTCTAAGGTCTGCATTTATTTAGGGGTCTAGTCTGGGGTCTGTATTTATTTAGGGGTCCGGTCTGTGGTCTGTGTTTATTTAGGTGTCCGGTCTGGGGTCTGTATTTATTTAGGGGTCTGGTTTGGAGTCTGTATTTATTTAGGGGTCTAGTCTTGGGTCTGTATTTATTTAGGGGTCTGGTCTAAGTTCTGCATTTATTTAGGGGTGTGGTTTGGGGTCTGTATTTATTTAGAGGTCTAGTCTGGGGTCTGCATTTATTTAGGGGTCTAGTCTGGGGTCTGTATTTATTTAGGGGTCCGGTCTGAGGTCTGTAATTATTTAGGGGTCTAGTCTGGGGTCTGCATTAATTTAGGGGACTGTTTTGGGGTCTGTATTAATTTAGGGGTCTAGTCTGGGGTCTGTATTTATTTAGGGGTTCAGTCTGGGGTTTGTATTTATTTAGAGGTCCGGTCAGGGGTCTGAATTTATTTAGGGGTCTGGTCTGGGGTCTGTATTTATTTAGGGGTCTGGTCTGGGGTCTGCATTAATTTGGGGGTCTAGTCTGGGTTCTGCATTTATTTAGGGGTCTGGTCTGGGGGTCTGCATTTATTTAGGGGTCTGGTCTGGGGTCATTAAATATTTAGGGGTCTGGTCTGTGGACTGCATTGATTTAGGGGTCGGGTCTGGGGTCTGCATTAATTTGGGGGTCTAGTCTGGGTTCTGCATTTATTTAGGGGTCTGGTCTGAGTTCTGAATTTATTTAGGGGTCTGGTCTGGGGTCATTAAATATTTAGGGGTCTGGTCTGTGGACTGCATTGATTTAGGGGTCGGGTCTGGGGTCTGTATTCATTTCGTGCTCTAGTCTTGGGTCTGTATTTATTTAGGGGTCTGGTCTGGTGTCTGTATTTATTTAGGGGTCTGGTCTGGTGTCTGTATTTATTTAGGTTTCTGGTCTGGGGTCTGTATTTATTTAGGGGTCCGGTCTGGGGTCTGCATTTATTTAGGAGTCTGGTCTGGGGTCTGTATTTATTTAGGGGTCTAGTCTGGGTTCTGAATTTATTTAGGGGTCTGGTCTGGGGTCTGTACTTATTTAGGGATCTAGTCTGGGGTCTGCATTCATTTAAGGTTCCGGTATGGTGTCTGCATTAATTTGGGGGTCTAGTCTGGGGTCTGTATTTATTAAGTGGTCTAGTCTGGGGTCTGTATATATTTAGGGGTCCGGTCTGGGGGTCTGCATTTATTTAGGGGTCTAGTCTGGGTTCTGAATTTATTTAGGGGTTGGTCTGGGGTCTATTTATTTAAGGGTCTGGTCTGGGGTCTGCATTTATTTAGGGGTCTAGTCTGGGGTCTGTATTCTAGTCTTGGGTCTGTATTTATTTAGGGATCTGGTCTGTAGTCTGCATTAATTTAGGGGTCTGGTTTGGGGGTCTGTATTCATTTAGGGGTTCAGTCTGGGGTCTGTATTTATTTAGGGGTCCGGTCTGGGGTCTGAATTTATTTAGGGGTCTGGTCTGGGGTCTGTATTTATTTAGGGGTGTGGTCTGGGGGCTGTATTTATTTAGAGGTCTAGTCTGGGGTCTGCATTTATTTAGTGCTCTAGTCTTGGGGCTGTATTTATTTAGGGGTCTAGTCTTGGGTCTGTATTTATTTAGGGGTCTGGTCTAAGTTCTGCATTTATTTAGGGGTGTGGTCTGTATTTAGGGGTGTAGTCTGGGGTCTGTATTTATTTAGGGGTCCGGTCTGGGGTCTGTAATTATTTAGGGGTCTTGTCTTGGGTCTGTATTTATTTAGGGGTCTGGTCTGTGGTCTGCATTTATTTAGGAGTCTGGTCTGGGGTCTGTATTTATTTAGGAGTCTGGTCTGGGGTCTGTATTTATTTAGGGGTCTGGTCTGTGGTCTGCATTTATTTAGCGGTCTGCTCTGGGGTCTGTATTTATTTAGAGGTCCGGTCTGGGGTCTTCATTTATTTAGGGGTCCGGTCTGTGGTCTGTATTTATTTAGGGGTCTGCTCTGCGGTCTGTATTTATTTAGGGATCTAGTCTGGAGTCTGTATTCATTTAGGGGTCTAATCTTGGGTCTGTATTTATTTAGGGGTCTGGTCTAAGTTCTGCATTTATTTAGGGATGTGGTCTGGGGTCTGTATTTATTTAGGGGTCTAGTCTGGGGTCTGTATTTATTTAGGGGTCCGGTCTGGGGTCTGTAATTATTTAGGGGTCTAGTCTGTAGTCTGCATTAATTTAGGGGACTGGTTTGGGGTCTGTATTCATTTAGGGGTCTAGTCTGGGGTTTGTATTTATTTAGGAGTCCGGTCTGGGGTCTGAATTTATTTAGGGGTCTTGTCTGGGGTCTGTATTTATTAAGTGGTCTAGTCTGGGGTTTGTATTTATTTAGTGGTCCGGTCTGGGGGTCTGCATTTATTTAGGGGTCTGGTCCGGGGTCTGTAATTATTTAAAGGTCTGGTCTGGGGTCTATTTATTTAGGGGTCTGGTCTGGGGTCTGCATTTATTTAGGGGTCTAGTCTGGGGTCTATTTATTTAGGGGTCTTGTCTGGGGTCTGTATTCATTTAGGGGTGTAGTCAGGGTTCTTCATTTATTTAGGGGTCTAGTCTGGGGTCTGTATTCATTTAGGGGTCCGGTCTGGGGTCTGCATTAATTTGGGGGTCTAGTCTGGGGTCTGTATTTATTTAGGGGTCTGGTCTGAGGTCTGAATTTATTTAGGGGTCTGGTCTGGGGTCATTAAATATTTAGGGGTCTGGTCTGTGGTCTGCATTGATTTAGGGGTCGGGTCTGGGGTCTGTATTTATTTAGGGGTCTGGTCTCGGTTCTGTATTCATTTAGTGCTCTAGTCTGGGGTCTGTATTTATTAAGTGGTCTAGTCTGGGGTCTGTATTTATTTAGGGGTCCGGTCTGGGGGTCTGCATTTATTTAGGGGTCTAGTCTGGGTTCTGAATTTATTTAGGGGTCTGGTCCGGGGTCTATTTATTTAGTGGTCTGGTCTGGGGTCTGCATTTATTTAGGGGTCTAGTCTGGGGTCTATTTATTTAGGGGTCTGGTCTGGGGTCTGTATTCATTAAGGGGTCTGGTCTAGGGTCTGTATTTATTTAGGCGTCTAGTCTGGGGTCTGTATTCATTTAGGGGTCTAGTCTGGGGTCTGCATTCATTTAGGGGTCTTTTCTGGGGTCTGTATTTATTTAGGGCAATGGTCTTGGGTCTGTATTTATTTAGGGGTCTAGTCTGGGGTCTGTATTTATTTAGGGGTTCAGTCTGGGGTCTGTGTTTATTTAGGGGTCTGGTCTGGGGTCTGTATTTATTTAGGGGTCTGGTCTGGGGTCTGTATTTATTTAGGGGTCTGGTCTGTGGTCTGCATTTATTTAGGCGTCTGGTCTGGGGGTCTGTATTTATTTAGGGGTCCGGTCCGGGGTCTGCATTAATTTGGGGGTCTGGTCTGGGGTCTGTAGTTATTAAGGGGTCTAGTCTGGGGTCTGTATTTTTTAAGGGGTCCGGTCAGGGGTCTGCATTTATTTAGGGGTCTAGTCTGGGGTCTGTATTTATTTAGGGGTCCGGTCTTGGGTCTGTAATTATTTTGGGGTCTGGTCTGTGGTCTGCATTGATTTAGGGGTCTGCTCTGGGGTCTGTATTTATATAGGGGTCTGGTCTATGGTCTGCATTGATTTAGGGGTCTGCTCTGGGGTCTGCATTTATTTAGGGGTCTGGTTTGGGGTCTGTATTCATTTAGGGGTCTAGTCTTGGGTCTGTATTTATTTAGGGGTCTGGTCTAAGGTCTGCATTTATTTAGGGGTCTAGTCTGGGGTCTGTATTTATTTAGGGGTCCGGTCTGGGGTCTGTATTTATTTAGGTGTCTGGTCTGGGGTCTGTATTTATTTAGGGGTCTGGTTTGGAGTCTGTATTCATTTAGTGGTCTAGTCTTGGGTCTGTATTTATTTAGGGGTCTGGTCTAAGTTCTGCATTTATTTAGGGGTGTGGTCTGGGGTCTGTATTTATTTAGAGGTCTAGTCTGGGGTCTGCATTTATTTAGGGGTCTAGTCTGGGGTCTGTATTTATTTAGGGGTCCGGTCTGAGGTCTGTAATTATTTAGGGGTCTGGTCTGTAGTTTGCATTAATTTAGGGGACTGTTTTGGGGTCTGTATTAATTTAGGGGTCTAGTCTGGGGTCTGTATTTATTTTGAGGTCCAGTCTGGGGTCTGAATTTATTTAGGGGTCTGGTCTGGGGTATGTATTTATTTAGGGTTCCGGTCTGGGGTCTGCATTAATTTGGGGGTCTAGTCTGGGTTCTGTATTTATTTAGGGTTCCGGTCTGGGGTCTGCATTAATTTGGGGGTCTAGTCTGGGTTCTGTATTTATTTAGGGGCCAGGTCTGGGTGTCTGCATTTATTTAGGGGTCTGGTCTGAGGTCTGAATTTATTTAGGGGTCTGGTCTGGGGTCATTAAATATTTAGGGGTCTGGTCTGTGGTCTGCATTGATTTAGGGGTCCGGTCTGGGGGTCTGCATTTATTTAGGGGTCTGGTCTGGTGTCTGTATTTATTTAGGGGTCCGGTCTGGGGTCTGCATTGATTTATGGGTCTGCTCTGGGGTCTTTTTATTTAGAGGTCTGGTTTGGGGTCTGTATTCATTTAGGGGTCTAATCTTGGGTCTGTATTTATTTAGGGGTCCGGTCTGGGGTCTGTATTTATTTAGGGGTCTGGTCTGTGGTCTGTATTTATTTAGGGGTCTGGTCTGTGGTCTGCATTGATTTAGGGGGCTGCTCTGGGGTCTGTATTTATTTAGGGGTCTGGTTTGGAGTCTGTATTCATTTAGGGGTCCGGTCTGGTGTCTGAATTTATTTAGGGGTCTGGTCTGGGGTCTGCATTGATTTAGGGTTGTGGTCTGGGGTCTGTATTTATTTAGTGGTCCGGTCTGGGGTCTGCATTTATTTAGGGGCCTGGTCTGGGGTCTGAGTTTATTTAGGGGTCTAGTCTGGGGTCTGTATTTATTTAGGGGTCTGGTCTGTGGTCTTCATTGATTTAGGTGTCTGGTCTGGGGTGTGTATTTATTTAGGGGTCCGGTCTGGGGTCTGAATTTATTTAGGGGTCTGGTCTGGGGTCTGTATTTATTAAGTGGTCTAGTCTGGGGTCTGTATTTATTTAGGTGTCCGGTCTGGGGGTCTGCATTTATTTAGGGGTCTAGTCTGGGTTCTGAATTTATTTAGGGGTCTGGGGTTCTATTTATTTAAGGGTCTGGTCTGGGGTCTGTATTCATTAAGGGGTCTAGTCTTGGGTCTGTATTTATTTAGGGATCTGGTCTGTAGTCTGCATTAATTTAGGGGTCTGGTTTGGGGGTCTGTATTCATTTAGGGGTTCAGTCTGGGGTCTGTATTTATTTAGGGGTCCGGTCTGGGGTCTGAATTTATTTAGGGGTCTGGTCTGGGGTCTGTATTTATTTAGGGGTGTGGTCTGGGGACTGTACTTATTTAGGGGTCTGGTCTAGGGTCTGTTTTTATTTAGAGGTCTAGTCTGGGGTCTGCATTTATTTAGGGGTCTGGTCTAGGGTCTGCATTTATTTAGGGGTCTGGTGTATGTATTTATTTAGGGTTCCCGTGTGGTGTCTGCATTAATTTGGGGGTCTAGTCTGGGGTCTGTATTTATTAAGTGGTCTAGTCTGGGGTCTGTATTTATTTAGGGGTCCGGTCTGGGGGTCTGCATTTATTTAGGGTCTAGTCTGGGTTCTGAATTTATTTAGGGGTCTAGTCTGGGGTCTATTTATTTAGGGGTCTGGTCTGGGGTCTGCATTCATTTAGGGGTCTTTTCTGGGGTCTGTATTTATTTAGGGGTCTGGTCTGGGGTCTGTATTCATTTAGGGGTCTAGTCTTGGGTCTGTATTTATTTAGGGGTCTGGTCTGAGGTCTTCATTTATTTAGGAGTCTGGTCTGGGGTCTGTATTTATTTAGGGGTCTGGTCTGTGGTCTGCATTGATTTAGGGGTCTGCTCTGGGGTCTGTATTTATTTAGGGGTCTGGTCTGGGGGTCTTCATTTATTTAGGGGTCCGGTCTGTGGTCTGTATTTATTTAGGGGTCTGGTCTGCGGTCTGTATTTATTTAGGGGTCTGGTTTGGAGTCTGTATTCATTTAGGGGTCTAGTCTTGGGTCTGTATTTATTTAGGGGTCTGGTCTAAGTTCTGCATTTATTTAGGGGTCTGGTCTTGGGTCTGTATTTATTTAGGGGTCTGGTCTGGGGTCTGTATTTATTTAGAGGTCTAGTCTGGGGTCTGCATTTATTTAGGGGTCTAGTCTGGGGTCTGTATTTATTTATGGGTCCGGTCTGGGGTCTGTAATTATTTAGGGGTCTAGTCTGTAGTCTGCATTAATTTAGGGGACTGGTTTGGGGTCTGTATTCATTTAGGGGTCTAGTCTGGGGTCTGTATTTATTTAGGGGTTCAGTCTGGGGTTTGTATTTATATAGGGGTCCGGTCTGGGGTCTGAATTTATTTAGGGGTCTGGGCTGGGGTCTGTATTCATTTAGTGCTCTAGTCTTGGGGCTGTATTTATTTAGGGGTCTGGTCTAGGGTCTGCTTTTATTTAGGGGTCTGGTCTGGGGTATGTATTTATTTAGGGTTCCGGTCTGGGGTCTGCATTAATTTGGGGGTCTAGTCTGGGGTCTGTATTTATTAAGTGGTCTAGTCTGGGGTTTGTATTTATTTAGGGGTCCGGTCTGGGGGTCTGCATTTATTTAGGGGTCTAGTCTAGGGACTGAATTTATTTAGGGGTCTGGTTTGGGGTCTGTAATTATTTAGGGGTCTGCTCTGTGGTCTGCATTGATTTAGGGGTCTGGTCTGGGGTCTATTTATTTAGGGGTCTGGTCTGGGGTCTGCATTTATTTAGGGGTCTAGTCTGGGGTCTATTTATTTAGGGGTCTGGTCTGGGGTCTGTATTCATTTAGGGGTCTAGTCTGGGGTCTGCATTCATTTAGGGGTCTAGTCTAGGGTCTGTATTCATTTAGGGGTCCGGTCTGGGGTGTGTATTTATTTTGGGGTCAGGTCTGGGTTCTGTATTCATTTAGTGCTCTAGTCTTGGGTCTGTATTTATTTAGGAGTCTAGTCTAGGGTCTGCATTTATTTAGGGGTCTGGTCTGGGGTCTGTATTTATTTAGGGATCTAGTCTGGGGTCTGCATTCATTTAGGGGTCTACTCTGGGGTCTGTATTTATTTAGGGGTCTAGTCTGGGGTCTGCATTTATTTAGGGGTCTAGTCTGGGGTCTGTATTTATTTAGGGGTCCGGTCTGTGGTCTGTATTTATTTAGGGTTCCGGTATGGTGTCTGCATTAATTTGGGGGTCTAGTCTGGGGTCTGTATTTATTAAGTGGTCTAGTCTGGGGTCTGCATTTATTTAGGGGTCTAGTCTGGGTTCTGAATTTATTTAGGGGTCTGGTCCGGGGTCTATTTATTTAGGGGTCTGGTCTGGGGTCTGTATTCATTTAGGGGTCTAGTCTGGGGTCTGCATTCATTTAGGGGTCTAGTCTAGGGTCTGTATTCATTTAGGGGTCCGGTCTGGGGTGTGTATTTATTTTGGGGTCAGGTCTGGGTTCTGTATTCATTTAGTGCTCTAGTCTTGTGTCTGTATTTATTTAGGAGTCTGGTCTAGGGTCTGCATTTATTTAGGGGTCTGGTCTGGGGTCTGTATTTATTTAGGGATCTAGTCTGGGGTCTGCATTCATTTAGGGGTCTACTCTGGGGTCTGTATTTATTTAGGGGTGTGGTCTGGGGTCTGTATTTATTTAGAGGTCTAGTCTGGGGTCTGCATTTATTTAGGGGTCTAGTCTGGGGTCTGTATTTATTTAGGGGTCCGGTCTGTGGTCTGTATTTATTTAGGGTTCCGGTATGGTGTCTGCATTAATTTGGGGGTCTAGTCTGGGGTCTGTATTTATTAAGTGGTCTAGTCTGGGGTCTGCATTTATTTAGGGGTCTAGTCTGGGTTCTGAATTTATTTAGGGGTCTGGTCCGGGGTCTATTTATTTAGGGTTCCGGTATGGTGTCTGCATTAATTTGGGGGTCTAGTCTGGGGTCTGTATTTATTAAGTGGTCTAGTCTGGGGTCTGCATTTATTTAGGGGTCTAGTCTGGGTTCTGAATTTATTTAGGGGTCTGGTCCGGGGTCTATTTATTTAGGGGTCTGGTCTGGGGTCTGTATTCATTTAGGGGTCTAGTCTGGGGTCTGCATTCATTTAGGGGTCTAGTCTAGGGTCTGTATTCATTTAGGGGTCCGGTCTGGGGTGTGTATTTATTTTGGGGTCAGGTCTGGGTTCTGTATTCATTTAGTGCTCTAGTCTTGGGTCTGTATTTATTTAGGAGTCTGGTCTAGGGTCTGCATTTATTTAGGGGTCTGGTCTGGGGTCTGTATTTATTTAGGGATCTAGTCTGGGGTCTGCATTCATTTAGGGGTCTACTCTGGGGTCTGTATTTATTTAGGGGTGTGGTCTGGGGTCTGTATTTATTTAGAGGTCTAGTCTGGGTTCTGAATTTATTTAGGGGTCTGGTCCGGGGTCTATTTATTTAGGGGTCTGGTCTGGGGTCTGCATTTATTTAGGGGTCTAGTCTGGGGTCTATTTATTTAGGGGTCTTGTCTGGGGTCTGTATTCATTAAGGAGTCTAGTCTTGGGTCTGTGTTTATTTAGGGATCTGGTCTGTAGTCTGCATTAATTTAGGGGTCTGGTTTGGGGGTCTGTATTCATTTAGGGGTCTAGTTTTGGATCTGTATTAATTTAGGGGTCTGCTCTGGGGTCTGTATTCATTTAGGGGGTCTAGTCTTGGGTCTGTATTTATTTAGGGGTCTGGTCTAGGGTCTGCATTTATTTAGGGGTCTTGTCTGGGGTCTGTATTTATTTTGGGGTCCAGTCTGGGGTCTGTATTTATTTAGAGGTCTGGTCTGGGGTCTGTATTCATTTAGGGGTCCAGTCTTGGGTCTGTATTTATTTAGGGGTCTGGTCTGAGGTCTGCATTTATTTAGGAGTCTGGTCTGGGGTCTGTATTTATTTAGGGGTCTGGTCTGTGGTCTGCATTGATTTAGGGGTCTGCTCTGGGGTCTGTATTTATTTAGGGGTCCGGTCTGGGGGTCTTCATTTATTTAGGGGTCCGGTCTGTGGTCTGTATTTATTTAGGGGTCTGGTCTGCGGTCTGTATTTATTTAGGGGTCTGGTTTGGAGTCTGTATTCATTTAGGGGTCTAGTCTTGGGTCTGTATTTATTTAGGGTTCTGGTCTAAGTTCTGCATTTATTTAGGGGTCTGGTCTTGGGTCTGTATTTATTTAGGGGTCTGGTCTGGGGTCTGTATTTATTTAGAGGTCTAGTCTGGGGTCTGCATTTATTTAGGGGTCTAGTCTGGGGTCTGTATTTATTTAGGGGTCCGGTCTGGGGTCTGTAATTATTTAGGGGTCTAGTCTGTAGTCTGCATTAATTTAGGGGACTGGTTTGGGGTCTGTATTTATTTAGGGGTCTAGTCTGGGGTCTGTATTTGTTTAGGGGTCTAGTCTGGGGTCTGTATTTATTTAGGGGTTCAGTCTGGGGTTTGTATTTATTTAGGGGTCCGGTCTGGGGTCTGAATTTATTTAGGGGTCTGGGCTGGGGTCTGTATTCATTTAGTGCTCTAGTCTTGGGGCTGTATTTACTTAGGGGTCTGGTCTAGGGTCTGCTTTTATTTAGGGGTCTGGTCTGGGGTATGTATTTATTTAGGGTTCCGGTCTGGGGTCTGCATTAATTTGGGGGTCTAGTCTGGGGTATGTATTTATTTAGGGGTCTGGTCCGGGGTCTATTTATTTAGGGGTCTGGTCTGGGGTCTGCATTTATTTAGGGGTCTAGTCTGGGGTCTATTTATTTAGGGGTCTTGTCTGGGGTCTGTATTCATTAAGGAGTCTAGTCTTGGGTCTGTATTTATGTAGGGATCTGGTCTGTAGTCTGCATTAATTTAGGGGTCTGGTTTGTGGGTCTGTATTCATTTAGGGGTTCAGTCTGGGGTCTGTATTTATTTAGGGGTCCGGTCTGGGGTCTGAATTTATTTAGGGGTCTGGTCTGGGGTCTGTTTATTTAGGGGTCTGGTCTAGGGTCTGCATTTATTTAGGGGTCTCTTTTCTGGGGTCTATTTATTTAGGGGTCTGGTCTGGGGTCTGTATTCATTAAGGGGTCTAGTCTTGGGTCTGTATTTATTTAGGGATCTGGTCTGTAGTCTGCATTAATTTAGGGGTCTGGTCTGCGGTCTGTATAAATTTAGGGGTCTAGTCTGGGGTCTGTATTTATTTAGAGGTCTAGTCTGGGGTCTGCATTTATTTAGGGGTCTAGTCTGGGGTCTGTATTTATTTAGGGGTCCGGTCTGGGGTCTGTAATTATTTAGGGGTCTAGTCTGTAGTCTGCATTAATTTAGGGGACTGGTTTGGGGTCTGTATTCATTTAGGGGTCTAGTCTGGGGTCTGTATTTATTTAGGGGTTCAGTCTGGGGTTTGTATTTATTTAGGGGTCCGGTCTGGGGTCTGAATTTATTTAGGGGTCTGGGCTGGGGTCTGTATTCATTTAGTGCTCTAGTCTTGGGGCTGTATTTACTTAGGGGTCTGGTCTAGGGTCTGCTTTTATTTAGGGGTCTGGTCTGGGGTATGTATTTATTTAGGGTTCCGGTATGGTGTCTGCATTAATTTGGGGGTCTAGTCTGGGGTCTGTATTTATTAAGTGGTCTAGTCTGGGGTCTGCATTTATTTAGGGGTCTAGTCTGGGTTCTGAATTTATTTAGGGGTCTGGTCCGGGGTCTATTTATTTAGGGGTCTGGTCTGGGGTCTGTATTCATTTAGGGGTCTAGTCTGGGGTCTGCATTCATTTAGGGGTCTAGTCTAGGGTCTGTATTCATTTAGGGGTCCGGTCTGGGGTGTGTATTTATTTTGGGGTCAGGTCTGGGTTCTGTATTCATTTAGTGCTCTAGTCTTGGGTCTGTATTTATTTAGGAGTCTGGTCTAGGGTCTGCATTTATTTAGGGGTCTGGTCTGGGGTCTGTATTTATTTAGGGATCTAGTCTGGGGTCTGCATTCATTTAGGGGTCTACTCTGGGGTCTGTATTTATTTAGGGGTGTGGTCTGGGGTCTGTATTTATTTAGAGGTCTAGTCTGGGGTCTGCATTTATTTAGGGGTCTAGTCTGGGGTCTCTATTTATTTAGGGGTCCGGTCTGTGGTCTGTATTTATTTAGGGTTCCGGTATGGTGTCTGCATTAATTTGGGGGTCTAGTCTGGGGTCTGTATTTATTAAGTGGTCTAGTCTGGGGTCTGCATTTATTTAGGGGTCTAGTCTGGGTTCTGAATTTATTTAGGGGTCTGGTCCGGGGTCTATTTATTTAGGGGTCTGGTCTGGGGTCTGCATTTATTTAGGGGTCTAGTCTGGGGTCTATTTATTTAGGGGTCTTGTCTGGGGTCTGTATTCATTAAGGAGTCTAGTCTTGGGTCTGTGTTTATTTAGGGATCTGGTCTGTAGTCTGCATTAATTTAGGGGTCTGGTTTGGGGGTCTGTATTCATTTAGGGGTCTAGTTTTGGATCTGTATTAATTTAGGGGTCTGCTCTGGGGTCTGTATTCATTTAGGGGGTCTAGTCTTGGGTCTGTATTTATTTAGGGGTCTGGTCTAGGGTCTGCATTTATTTAGGGGTCTTGTCTGGGGTCTGTATTTATTTTGGGGTCCAGTCTGGGGTCTGTATTTATTTAGAGGTCTGGTCTGGGGTCTGTATTCATTTAGGGGTCCAGTCTTGGGTCTGTATTTATTTAGGGGTCTGGTCTGAGGTCTGCATTTATTTAGGAGTCTGGTCTGGGGTCTGTATTTATTTAGGGGTCTGGTCTGTGGTCTGCATTGATTTAGGGGTCTGCTCTGGGGTCTGTATTTATTTAGGGGTCCGGTCTGGGGGTCTTCATTTATTTAGGGGTCCGGTCTGTGGTCTGTATTTATTTAGGGGTCTGGTCTGCGGTCTGTATTTATTTAGGGGTCTGGTTTGGAGTCTGTATTCATTTAGGGGTCTAGTCTTGGGTCTGTATTTATTTAGGGTTCTGGTCTAAGTTCTGCATTTATTTAGGGGTCTGGTCTTGGGTCTGTATTTATTTAGGGGTCTGGTCTGGGGTCTGTATTTATTTAGAGGTCTAGTCTGGGGTCTGCATTTATTTAGGGGTCTAGTCTGGGGTCTGTATTTATTTAGGGGTCCGGTCTGGGGTCTGTAATTATTTAGGGGTCTAGTCTGTAGTCTGCATTAATTTAGGGGACTGGTTTGGGGTCTGTATTTATTTAGGGGTCTAGTCTGGGGTCTGTATTTATTTAGGGGTCTAGTCTGGGGTCTGTATTTATTTAGGGGTTCAGTCTGGGGTTTGTATTTATTTAGGGGTCCGGTCTGGGGTCTGAATTTATTTAGGGGTCTGGGCTGGGGTCTGTATTCATTTAGTGCTCTAGTCTTGGGGCTGTATTTACTTAGGGGTCTGGTCTAGGGTCTGCTTTTATTTAGGGGTCTGGTCTGGGGTATGTATTTATTTAGGGTTCCGGTCTGGGGTCTGCATTAATTTGGGGGTCTAGTCTGGGGTATGTATTTATTTAGGGGTCTGGTCCGGGGTCTATTTATTTAGGGGTCTGGTCTGGGGTCTGCATTTATTTAGGGGTCTAGTCTGGGGTCTATTTATTTAGGGGTCTTGTCTGGGGTCTGTATTCATTAAGGAGTCTAGTCTTGGGTCTGTATTTATGTAGGGATCTGGTCTGTAGTCTGCATTAATTTAAGGGTCTGGTTTGTGGGTCTGTATTCATTTAGGGGTTCAGTCTGGGGTCTGTATTTATTTAGGGGTCCGGTCTGGGGTCTGAATTTATTTAGGGGTCTGGTCTGGGGTCTGTTTATTTAGGGGTCTGGTCTAGGGTCTGCATTTATTTAGGGGTCTCTTTTCTGGGGTCTATTTATTTAGGGGTCTGGTCTGGGGTCTGTATTCATTAAGGGGTCTAGTCTTGGGTCTGTATTTATTTAGGGATCTGGTCTGTAGTCTGCATTAATTTAGGGGTCTGGTCTGCGGTCTGTATAAATTTAGGGGTCTAGTCTGGGGTCTGTATTTATTTAGAGGTCTAGTCTGGGGTCTGCATTTATTTAGGGGTCTAGTCTGGGGTCTGTATTTATTTAGGGGTCCGGTCTGGGGTCTGTAATTATTTAGGGGTCTAGTCTGTAGTCTGCATTAATTTAGGGGACTGGTTTGGGGTCTGTATTCATTTAGGGGTCTAGTCTGGGGTCTGTATTTATTTAGGGGTTCAGTCTGGGGTTTGTATTTATTTAGGGGTCCGGTCTGGGGTCTGAATTTATTTAGGGGTCTGGGCTGGGGTCTGTATTCATTTAGTGCTCTAGTCTTGGGGCTGTATTTACTTAGGGGTCTGGTCTAGGGTCTGCTTTTATTTAGGGGTCTGGTCTGGGGTATGTATTTATTTAGGGTTCCGGTCTGGGGTCTGCATTAATTTGGGGGTCTAGTCTGGGGTATGTATTTATTTAGGGGTCTGGTCTGGGGTCTGCATTTATTTAGGGGTCTAGTCTGGGGTCTATTTATTTAGGGGTCTTGTCTGGGGTCTGTATTCATTAAGGAGTCTAGTCTTGGGTCTGTATTTATGTAGGGATCTGGTCTGTAGTCTGCATTAATTTAGGGGTCTGGTTTGTGGGTCTGTATTCATTTAGGGGTTCAGTCTGGGGTCTGTATTTATTTAGGGGTCCGGTCTGGGGTCTGAATTTATTTAGGGGTCTGGTCTGGGGTCTGTTTATTTAGGGGTCTGGGCTAGGGTCTGCATTTATTTAGGGGTCTCTTTTCTGGGGTCTATTTATTTAGGGGCCTGGTCTGGGGTCTGTATTCATTAAGGGGTCTAGTCTTGGGTCTGTATTTATTTAGGGATCTGGTCTGTAGTCTGCATTAATTTAGGGGTCTGGTCTGCGGTCTGTATAAATTTAGGGGTCTAGTCTGGGGTCTGTATTTATTTAGGGGTCTGGTCTTGGGTCTGTGTTTATTAAGGGGTCTGGTCTAGGGTCTTTATTTATTTAGGGGTCTGGTCTGGGGTCTGTATTTATTTAGGGGTCTGGTCTGGGGTCTGTATTTATTTAGGGGTCTGGTCTGTGGTTTGCATATATTTAGGCGTCTGGTCTGGGGGTCTGTATTTATTTAGGGGTCCGGTCCGGGGTCTGCATTAATTTGGGGGTCTGGTCTGGGGTCTGTATTTATTAAGGGGTCTAGTCTGGGGTCTGTATTTTTTTAGGCGTCCGGTCAGGGGTCTGCATTTATTTAGGGGTCTAGTCTGGGGTCTGTATTTATTAAGGGGTCCAGTCTGGGGTCTGTATTTGTTTAGGGGTCCGGTCTGGGGTCTGTAATTATTTTGGGGTCTGGTCTGTGGTCTGCATTGATTTAGGGGTCTGGTCTGGGGTCTGTATTTATTTAGAGGTCAGGTCTCGGGTCTTTATACATTTAGGAGTCTGGTCTTGGGTCTCTAATTATTTTGATGCCTGGTCTGCTGTCTGCATTGATTTAGGGGTTTGCTCTGGGGTCTGCATTTATTTAGGGGTCTGGTGTGGGGTCTGTATTTATTTAGGGTTCCGGTCTGGGGTCTGCATTAATTTGGGGGTCTAGTCTGGGGTATGTATTTATTTAGGGGTCTGGTCTGGGGTCTGCATTTATTTAGGGGTCTAGTCTGGGGTCTATTTATTTAGGGGTCTGGTCTGGGGTATGTATTTATTTAGGGTTCCGGTCTGGGGTCTGCATTAATTTGGGGGTCTAGTCTGGGGTATGTATTTATTTAGGGGTCTGGTCTGGGGTCTGCATTTATTTAGGGGTCTAGTCTGGGGTCTATTTATTTAGAGGTCTTGTCTGGGGTCTGTATTCATTAAGGAGTCTAGTCTTGGGTCTGTATTTATGTAGGGATCTGGTCTGTAGTCTGCATTAATTTAGGGGTCTGGTTTGTGGGTCTGTATTCATTTAGGGGTTCAGTCTGGGGTCTGTATTTATTTAGGGGTCCGGTCTGGGGTCTGAATTTATTTAGGGGTCTGGTCTGGGGTCTGTTTATTTAGGGGTCTGGGCTAGGGTCTGCATTTATTTAGGGGTCTCTTTTCTGGGGTCTATTTATTTAGGGGTCTGGTCTGGGGTCTGTATTCATTAAGGGGTCTAGTCTTGGGTCTGTATTTATTTAGGGATCTGGTCTGTAGTCTGCATTAATTTAGGGGTCTGGTCTGCGGTCTGTATAAATTTAGGGGTCTAGTCTGGGGTCTGTATTTATTTAGGGGTCTGGTCTTGGGTCTGTGTTTATTAAGGGGTCTGGTCTAGGGTCTTTATTTATTTAGGGGTCTGGTCTGGGGTCTGTATTTATTTAGGGGTCTGGTCTGGGGTCTGTATTTATTTAGGGGTCTGGTCTGTGGTTTGCATATATTTAGGCGTCTGGTCTGGGGGTCTGTATTTATTTAGGGGTCCGGTCCGGGGTCTGCATTAATTTGGGGGTCTGGGGTCTGTATTTATTAAGGGGTCTAGTCTGGGGTCTGTATTTTTTTAGGCGTCCGGTCAGGGGTCTGCATTTATTTAGGGGTCTAGTCTGGGGTCTGTATTTATTAAGGGGTCCAGTCTGGGGTCTGTATTTGTTTAGGGGTCCGGTCTGGGGTCTGTAATTATTTTGGGGTCTGGTCTGTGGTCTGCATTGATTTAGGGGTCTGGTCTGGGGTCTGTATTTATTTAGAGGTCAGGTCTCGGGTCTTTATACATTTAGGAGTCTGGTCTTGGGTCTCTAATTATTTTGATGCCTGGTCTGCTGTCTGCATTGATTTAGGGGTTTGCTCTGGGGTCTGCATTTATTTAGGGGTCTGGTGTGGGGTCTGTATTTATTTAGGGGTCTGCTCTGGGGTCTATTTATTTAGGGGTCTGGTCTGGGGTCTGTATTTATTTAGGGGTCCGGTCTGTGGTCTGCATTGATTTAGGGGACTAGTCTGGTGTCTGTATTTATTTAGGTTTCTGGTCTGGGGTCTGTATTTATTTAGGAGTCTGGTCTTGGGTCAGTATTTATTTAGGGGTCTAGTTTGGGGTCTGCATTCATTTAGGAGTCAGCTCTGGGGTCTGTATTTATTTAGGGGTCTAGTTTGGGGTCTGTATTCATTTAGGGGTCTAGTCTGGGGTCTTTATTTATTTAGGGGTCCAGTCTGGGGTCTGGATTTATATAGGGGTCTAGTCTGGGTTCTGCATCTATTTAGGGGTCTAGTCTGGTGTCTGTATTTATTTAGGGGTCTAGTCTGGGGTCTGCATTTATTTAGGGGTCTAGTCTGGGGTCTGTAATTATTTAGGGGTCTAGTCTGGGGTCTGTAATTATTTAGGGGTCTGTTCTGGGGGTCTGTATTTATTTAGGGGTCTGCTCTGGGGTCTTTTTATTTAGGGGTCTGGTTTGGGTCTGTATTTATTTAGGGGTCTAGTCTTGGGTCTGTATTTATTTAGGGGTCCGGTCTGGGGTCTGTATTTATTTAGGGGTCTGGTCTGTGGTCTGTATTTATTTAGGGGTCTGGTCTGTGGTCTGCATTGATTTAGGGGGCTGCTCTGGGGGCTGTGGTCTCCATTGATTTAGGGGTCTCCATTGATTTAGTGGTCTCCATTGATTTAGGGGTCTGGTCTGTGGTCTGTATTTATTTAGGGATCTAATCTGGGGTCTGTATTTATTTAAGGGTCTGGTCTGGGGTCTGTATTTATTTAGGGGTCTAGTCTGGGGTCTGTATTTATTTAGGGGTCTGGTGTCTGTATTTATTTAGGGGTCTGGTCTGTGGTCTGCATTGATTTATGGGTCTGCTCTGGGGTCTATTTATTTAGGGGTCTGGTTTGGGGTCTGTATTTATTTAGGGTTCTGGTTTGGAGTCTGTATTCATTTAGGGGTCCGGTCTTGTGTCTGAATTTATTTAGGGGTCTGGTCTGGGGTCTGTAAATATTTAGAGGTCTGGTCTGTGGTCTGCATTGTTTTAGGGGTCTGGTTCGGTGTCTGCATTGATTTAGGGGCCTAGTCTGGGGTCTGTATTTATTTAGGGGTCTGGTCTTGGGTCAGTGTTTATTAAGGGGTCTTGTCTTGGGTCTGTATTTCCTTTAGGGGACTGGTCTGTGGTCTGTATTTATTTAGGGGTCTGGTCTGGGGTTTTTATTTCCTTTAGGGGACTGGTCTGTGGTCTGTATTTATTTAGGGGTCTGGTCTGTGGTCTCCATTGATTTAGGGGTCTGGTCTGTGGTCTGTATTTATTTAGGGATCTAATCTGGGGTCTGTATTTATTTAAGGGTCTGGTCTGGGGTCTGTATTTATTTAGGGGTCTAGTCTGGGGTCTGTATTTATTTAGGGGTCTGGTGTCTGTATTTATTTAGGGGTCTGGTCTGTGGTCTGCATTGATTTATGGGTCTGCTCTGGGGTCTATTTATTTAGGGGTCTGGTTTGGGGTCTGTATTCATTTAGGGGTCTAGTCTTGGGTCTGTATTTATTTAGGGATCTGGTCTGTGGTCTGCATTGATTTAGGGGGCTGCTCTGGGGTCTGTATTTATTTAGGGGTCTGGTTTGGAGTCTGTATTCATTTAGGGGTCCGGTCTGGGGTCTGAATTTATTTAGGGGTCTGGTCTGGGGTCTGTAAATATTTAGGGGTCTGGTCTGTGGTCTGCATTGTTTTAGGGGTCTGGTTCGGTGTCTGCATTGATTTAGGGGCCTAGTCTGTGGTCTGTATTTATTTAGAGGTCTGGTCTGGGGTCTGTATTTCCTTTAGGGGACTGGTCTGTGGTCTCCATTGATTTAGGGTTCTGGTCTGGGGTCTGTATTCATTTAGGGGTCTAGTCTTGGATCTGTATTTATTTAGGGGTCTGGTCTGTGGTCTGCATTGATTTAGGGGTCTGCTCTGGGGTCTGTACTTATTTAGGGGTCTGGTTTGGAGTCTGTATTCATTTAGGCGTCTAGTCTGGGGTCTGTGTTTATTTAGGGGTCCGGTCAGGGGTCTGAATTTATTTAGGTGTTCTGTCTGGGGTCTGTAAATATTTAGGGTTCTAGTTTTGGGTCTGTAATTATTTAGGGGTCTAGTCTTGGGTCTGTATTTATTTAGGGGTCTGGTCTGGGGTCTGTATTTGATTTAGGGATCTGGTCTGTGGTCTGCATTGATTTAGGGGTCTGGTCTGGGGTCTGTATTTATTTAGGGGTCTAGTCTGGGGTCTGTATTTATTTAGGGGTCCAGTCTGGAGTCTGTATTTATTTAGGGGTCTGGTCTGGGGTCTGTAAATATTTAGGGGTTTAGTCTTGGGTCTGTATTTATTTAGGGGTCTGGTCTGTGGTCTGCATTCTTTTAGGGGTCTGGTTCGGTGTCTGCATTGATTTAGGGGCCTAGTCTGTGGTTTGTATTTATTTAGGGGTCTGGTCTGGGGTCTGTATTTCCTTTAGGGGACTGGTCTGTGGTCTCCATTGATTTAGGGTTCTGGTCTGGGGTCTGTATTCATTTAGGGGTCTAGTCTTGGATCTGTATTTATTTAGGGGTCTGGTCTGGGGTCTGTATTTATTTAGGGGTCCGGTCAGGGGTCTGCATTGATTTAGAGGCCTAGTCTGGGGTCTATATTAATTTAGGGGTCTAGTCTATTGTCTGTATTTATTTAGGGGTCCGGTCTAGCGTCTGCATTTATTTAGTGATGCCTGCAGGCAAACAGAACCCTATTTCCTGACCACCCAAATAGTAATAGGAATTAAATTGTAAATTTTTATTAAGCTACGTATAGCAAGGGACAAACCATACACATAGGCTTCTACAGGAGGAAGCACGGTGGATTCACCGTCTTGGTTCTATGACCCCTCAGGGGCTTAACGAGGGATTTGCGTATAGTGCCTTTTTGTTATTTTACCTGCTATTTCCCTTCTCGCTTCTGTATGGATGTCTTCATTTATATTGTATTTATCTTCATTGTCTTGGTTTCTTGACTACCTAATCGGTTCCATCTATGTTTATTATAGCCTTTCCTGACAGGGGGGCTGCGCATATATATGTATTTATGTACTCTGCTCTATTGACCTTACTTTGACCTAACTATACATATAATTAGCTTGGCGGCCGGTTTTTGCTCTATTATAGAAAAATAAGAAAAGTAAAGATATTGTTATATTTTTTATAATTTTTTTTATTTTTTATTATATATATTTTTTATTAATTTTCTCTTTATACCTACAGAGTTGGGTGTTTGGATGTGTTGGTTTACATCTAGTATCATGTTAATAGGGGGGACATGTTTTGCCTTTTGCACTTAGACTAAAGGGGACATTGACGGTGCCTGTATCTATTTGGGCACCTGGCATTGCTGTGCTATATGACACTAAGTCTCTACACTGTCCTAATATGCAGGCGCACCGCCTGTCTATTGTGTGTTGGTCTTAGCCCTGCGCTTGCTGCGGGGGCATGGTGACGGCTGTCGGTTGCTCTCTGCACTAAGTCCGGCTTGGCTTCTACAGCGCCTGCGCCGATCCACTATGTTCCACTATGCTCCCGTCTTGTCCTGCTTTTGTTCTGAGTATCTCAGCTACCCCACTGCGCAGGCGTGCCGTTTTCAGACTGTCTCGGCATTTTCGTTTGTACGATTGCGCGGCTCGCTAGCTGTTATAGGCTCTTTGATACATGGCCTCTTATTGGTTGTTTCCCCTCTTCTACTGTTCTTATTGTCTGGCTCCGTCTTATTGGCAGCCATCCACACACCCACCTCCTATTCACGTCATCTTACACTCCCATAAGAGGAGTAGTTTTCTCGCCGCGCCGCCATTAGCCCCGTGTACCCCTGAGGACGCTACAAGTTAGCGAAACATGTCGGGGGGGCTCTATCAGTTTTAATCCCTGCCTCAGCCGAATTTATTGTCTACATTTAGCTAAAAGTACCACTTGTTGCTTTTTTGACTGTGTGTTTGCTGACACTCAGCGTTCACCTTTGGTATCAGACAGTCTGCTGCGTTCCTTCCAGCTGTTCACTCTGACTTCGGCTCCTGTCAGTGTAAAATTTTAAACCTATGTGTATGGTTGGTCCCTTGCTATACGTAGCTTAATAAAAATTTAAAATGTAATTCCTATTACTATTTGGGTGGTCAGGAAATAGGGTTCTGTTTGCCTGCAGGCATCCTTCCATTGACTATATATATTGTACCTGCTGACTACCCAGGGTCAAAATTTGTTTTTTTGTCCTAGTACTGCTGGGTTAATTACCCTTTTTTTCTTTGACCCTGTTCACACTGTGGAACCTCTTATACTTATTTTCTAACTATTTGATATGGCCGGTTTTTTGTCCAAGAAACCTAATATAGAGACTCTGTCCGCTGAGGTGGCATACGTCTTTTCTACTGATAATATTCCTTTACATCAATTCGACATCCATACAGCGTTTAGGGATTTGCAGAAGACCTACCAAAAATTTGTACGTTCCTGTTGGGAAATAGCCAGTCTTGAAACTTATATACAACGGAAAATTGTCTATAGGGGATTAAGAATTAACATCACGCCTAATTCCCATGGTGACAACACCGCATTCACGAAGGGGTGGGAGGACCTTCTTACTGAGAGCTCTTTGCGGATTCTCCATTATTTGTTGGAATTTGAAAAACAGAGCCACAGTAAGGTTGGTGCTCAGCTTGAAAAAGAAATAGCAGATATACAAGTGTTTCAATCATACCCTGAATTTGGCGCTTCAGAGGCGAAATTGCAAAAAAACATCGAGAAACTACAGGGGGAAATTAAAGAACGTAAACACCGGAAATATATCCGTGACAGGAGGGATTTTGACATAGGGCAAATCTATACGTATAAGACACGCTTTGTCCCTGTCCCTAAACACACCACTGTCTATACTGACTTTTCTGAGTCAGACACTTCGGGTACAGAACACTCTAGACCCACCAGCGACAGTCCTAGACTGGGCACTAAGCGTAAGGTCAGGAATAACAAACCTGGTTTCTCAAAGAGAATACCTACCTTATCAAAACAGCCCCCCACGGATTTCTTGAGCAGAAATAGACCATGTTTACCTGCTGTCTCCAACTCGTCATCTATTTTGTCTTTACCTGTCTCTTCATATGCCCAAAATGGCACAACTATGGTGGGCAACTCTCCGCTACCCACTCAGGGTACTGCTTTGGGTGGTGGGAATGGCACTACCAACACTACCGTGGGCTCTTCTATTACGTCTCCTTTTTTAGGACCACTCAATCTGCACTGGGGGCTCAAACAATAACCCCTAGTATTCCAGATATTAATAATGACAACATGCAGATATTCAATTTATCCTCACACGTATTGAATTGTCACCAGTTGACTCTGTTACAAAAGGGACTCTCCTATACTCCTGCACCTCCCTTTGATGAGTTCACATGGGCAAAGGATATTAATCTATTTGCCAGAAAATTGGCCCTACACAAACATTTCAGGGGCTCTATACAGGATGGTATCCGCCGGGACCGTCAGGAACAAAATACTATGAGGGATCTTGAGAGTCTCCTTCATGAGAATCAATTCGGAGTCACTGAGGTGGTGGGTCCTTTTTCTTCGCTACGCCCTAAGTCTAGGCTTACTCCCCCCTTCTCCCAATACGGGCATATTGATGTCTTTGTAAAAATGGTCTGTAATGACCTTAAGAAACTAAGAAGTGATAGATCTATGCCTTTTGGAAATCTTAATAGCAATGAAAGGTTGGCACTGGATGAGCTTTGTGGCAGTGCAGACCTAGTAATTAAACCTTCCGATAAAGGAGGCAATATTGTGATCATGGACTGTGTGGACTACACAGATATGGTCCATAGGTTACTAGACGATCAAACAACTTATGTCACTTTAAGAGGCTACCCTACCATTGGTTACCTGTCGGAACTATATGATCTTCTCATTAATGCTAAAAGTAATAACCTTATCACCCTGGACGAATTTAAATGTCTATATAACCCCACCCCCACTCTGGCAACCTTTTATGCCCTACCAAAGGTCCATAAGAACAAACGCCCTATCCCTGGCAGGCCCATAGTTTCAGGTAATGATAACCTGACGCAGGGGATAAGCCTTTATGTAGATGAGATTCTGTCCCCTTTTGTCTCTGCTTTGTCGTCCCATCTTAGGGACACCAAGGACACCGTCACCAGGATCCAGGAGATCAATGTCACTTCTACTACCATGTTGGCGAGCATAGACGTGGAGTCATTATATACTAATATCCAGCACGATATAGGTCTCACTGCAGTGAAATATTTTTTGAGCACAAAAGGTACTCAATTTCAACGACACAATCATTTTGTTTTGTCACTATTACGTTTCCTGCTCACACATAATTTTTTCACTTTTGATGCCAAATATTATCATCAGATAAAAGGCACAGCCATGGGCACCGTTTTTGCACCCACTTACGCCAACCTCTTCTTGGGTTGGTGGGAAGACACTATCGTTTTTTCTGACGACCTCCTTTATTTCACGTCACATATCTCCTTCTGGGGAAGATATATTGATGACATTCTCATCCTATGGGATGGGGATGCCAACACATTTGTTGACTTCATGTCTATGCTCAACAATAACTCTATTGGCATGAGATTTACCTATGAATTTAATGATCGGGTGATCAACTTCCTTGATCTTAAGATCTCCTTGGACCCTGGTGGTGGTGTTCAAACCGATATATTTCGTAAAGCCACAGCTACCAATGGTTTCCTGCACTGGGACAGTCATCACCCCCCTGCCCTTAAGAGAGGGATACCCATTGGCCAATACCTGCGGGCCCAGACGCAATTGTTCCGACGAGTCATCTTTTCAGAGAGAATGTGATGGACTCTACCAAAAATTCTTAGCACGAGGTTATCCTAAAAAGTGGCTACATAGGGCTTATGCCAGGGCTAGGGCGTCTCATAGATCTTAGAACTTGCAGCATGTTCCTTGCCTGTGATTGTCTGGTTTCCTGGCTCTGCGATTCTTGCTATTTACCTTATTGACCGCTGTTACTTATTGACCCTGCCTTGACTGACTATTCTCCTGCTCTGATTTGCTACTTCATACTCTCCTGGTTTGTCTCGGCTCGTTCACCACTGCCTGTTGCTCACGGTGTTTCCGTGGGCGACTGCCCCTACCTCCCCCTTTATCTTCTGTGTGCCCTTGTCTTGTGTTGTCTGTCTTGCACTTATTGAGCGTAGGGACCTTCGCCCAGTTGTACGCCGTCACTTAGGACGGGCCGTGCAAGTAGGCAGGGACAGAGTTTCGGGTAGATTAGGGCTCACCTGTCTGTCTCCCTACCCCGTTTCATTACACTATGGCACCTGATAGCTCTGCTACTTGATAGGAGACAGCGGCTCAGCAGACAGTATCACATATAATATGCTTAGATACAACGGCTTAGCAGACAGTATCACACATGCTAGGCCCAATTAGAAGGTTAATTGTGAAAACATTTCTTATGGTGTTTCTCGATAAAGGTCACTTGAACTGGTATCATTTAAACAGTTAACCGATGAATGGCGCTGTTTATGTGGAATTTACCCTGCGGCCTAATGTACCATATAATGTATTAAAAAAAAATGTAAAAAAACCTACATTTTGTGGGGTGAATTGAAAAAAACCTGTAATTCGGCCATTTCTGTTTTGATTTTACAGTGTTCATCGGGCGGCATGAATTGCATGATAACTTGATTCTGCGGGTCGTTACGATTATGGCGATACCAAATTTATATAGTTTTATTTTTTACTAAATAATTTGTTTTTGTGACGCTGCATTCGAAGATGAACTGCATAGTTTTTCAATGCAACAGCACTTCATAGGGCGGGAAGGGGTTAAAACCCACTCTCTGAAGCCCCCCTTCAAGATACATTTCAACTAATCTGGTCCCCATGGCAGAATCTGTCTTTCCATCTGGCACCTCCAGCAGACTCCTTTCAGTCTAGTTTGATTTCTTTTACCTCAGAGTTCCTCTTTTTCCCTTTTTTTAATTTCTTCTTTCCCTCTCCCCTTCTCCTCCTTCTCCCCCCACTTTTTTTGAACTATTTCTAACAGGAGCTGTGCACGATTAGAAAAATATGTCTGCTTTCTTCCAAATACAGCACCACACCTATCCACAGGTTGTATCTGGTATTGCAGGTTAGCTCCATTGAAGTGAATGGTAATGAGCTGTAGTACCACACACAACCTATGGACAGGTGTGGTGCTGGTTTTTGGAGAAAGCAGACAAGTTCTCTCATCCTGGACAACCCTTTGTCATGGATAGTTCTTGTGCGGAGATGCTCCCTGCATTATCCCTTTTCCTTTATGGCCGCTGATATGTTCTATTCAGCTTTATGGCCTCTGTGGTAAGTACACTGCCAGTCATTAAAGGGTTAACACTTCAGACCACTGTGGGTGACGTCACAATGTATGAGTTGTGCAGTGGTAATAAACTCCTGTAGTAATGATGATGAAGGTGCTGATGTCATAAATAGAAATGTTTATGACATAAAGAAGATTCCATATTAGAAGGTTTTACTGCCACATTCAGCGCCATATTGGATGGGACTGAGGACCTTGAGCTTGACTTCCCCACCAATACCGACCTGATGTAATTTGGAGGTTCTATCAGGGAAACCCTTCACCCCAGACCACTTCTTCATCACAGTGATGCCATCCTCTTCATACGGGTTGTCTGTAATAGAGGGGGTTTCCAGCAGGAGATCCCCCTCTATTAGCCGGAGCGGAGACAGGTGCTACAAGGAGGCATCTGGAGGACCCGTCTCATCCGTGGATCGCCCATTCATGTTAATGGGTGCCCAGGAAGAGAGACATCCGCCTAGCCAACCAGATCAGCCGATTTATGTGTTTTATGTCGTTCGTTCATTGTAATGTCTTTCCTTGAAAATCTGAGAAAACGCACAAATTCTGTTACAAATTCTATATTTGCACCTTCTAAGCCCAGAGGAAGGGCAATCCTCCAGCCATGGTTTCCCTAGAGGTTTCCCCCACAGGGGGTTTTTCCTTTCCTGCGTGCTGGAGGGTGACTCTTCGTGAGTCCGAGGTTTGCCATTTTGGCTCTGGTCATATAATATAATAAAAGTTTTGACCATTTAACACCCAATTATAATGTTTTGTGTCTTTATTTTGCATTCTTTGGTTTGGTGATTGGGATTCTGGGTCTATCACATATCACAAAATCATAAGGCCGGACATCTACTTCCCACACTGACATAGAATGGAGACAACAAGCGTTGCTGCACAATTAAGTGTACACATCCTTACATTAACCCCTTCCCGACATTTGCCGTATGGGTACGCCATGGAAAGCTATGACTTCCCGCAAATTGCCGTATCCAAACGCCAAATGTTTGGCACTGGCTCAGAAGCTGAGTCTGTGCCATCATCACCGGATCTCAGCTGTATCTTACAGCTGACATCCGGCTGTAATGGCGGGGACTGAAATTAGCTTTGATCCCCGCCAGATCTAATACATTGCACTAGGTAGTGCAATGTATTAGAAAAAAATCATCAGACAGTTGGAACTTCAAGTCCCCTAGTGGAACATGGAAAAAGTGTAAAAGAAAGTATAAAAAAAGTGTAAAAAAAAGAAAAGTTTGATAACAATAAAAGTTATTTTCTGCGTCCTATTAATTTCAATTGGAGCTCAGAGGTGGAAACCACTTGTAGAACATCAGCCCCCCACTTACAGTGAAATAACCATCAGGAGTATCCGCCCTGGAAACCACAGGGAATTCCACCTGAAAAACCGCACCAAATTTTAGTGCAGTTTTTCGGGCGGTATATCTCCTGCGGAAAGACCGCAGAAATCATTTTAAAAAAGCTTATACTTACCATAGTCATAGCGACGCGTATTCTGTTCTGAGCGCAGCCTGGCCTCCTGTGATGATGCTGTAGTACATGTGACCGCTGCAGCCTTAGATTGGCTGCAGCAGTCATATGGGATGGTATCATCATCCCCTGAGGCCAGACTGCGCTCAGTACAGAATATGCGTCGCTATGACTATGACCGGGAGTAAGTATAAGCTTTTGTTTTTTCTCATTATACAATCAGGGCCGGGTCTAGGTTTATGTGAGCTATTTGGCGACACAGACTTAGTAGACCACTTTGCGGGGGAACTCACGGGGGCAGTAAAATGGCAGAAAATGTAACTTTGTGCCTCCATATAGACGTTAGGACCTATTTATGCCCCCACATAGAAGTTAGGCCCCCAGTTTGTACCCCAATAAAATTAGTGCCCTCTGCCACACAGCCCCCCTCCCTGGTTGTGCCACACAGCCCCCCTCCCTGGTTGTGCCACACAACCCCCTCTTCCCTGGTAGTGCCACACAACCCTCCTCCCTGGTAGTGCCACACAGCCCCCTCCCTGGTAGTGCCACACAGCCACCATCCCTGGTGGTACCACACAGCCTCCTCCCCCCCCCCCCCCGGTAGGTAGCGATTTAGGTTTCCCTCTAGGAGTGGAATTCCAGCCAGAGTATATACAGAGCTAAAGAACCCGTTTAGTAACACTGCCTTCTCTTGATCCCCTGTCACCAACTCCCCATTACCACTATCTAGGGGTCCTACATGTTCAGACCTTGGCTTTTTTTCATTTACATACTTGAAGATTTTTTGCAGATTTGATTTACTATCATTGGCCACCTGCCTTTCATTTTGTA